>NC_056739.1:989890313-990132813 GCF_019279795.1 Protopterus annectens | reverse complement strand
TTTTTGTGGCTGTTAATCTAATAAAATTTGGATTCGCTGATGCCAAGACAATGTTAGTCAGGGCATAGAAAGAAATGCATTAATTACTGTGGAATTCCTTACATACATTTATGTACATCAGTGACTGTTTATGATAGAAAGTATTACATTCTAAAATACAAAACTTGATAAAATTTATAGCTGAGAATGTCTTGCAAATCAACTTTCCAATATGCAGTGGATCAGCAGAGAGAAAACATTTTCTGGGACCTACATCTACTTGGGTCATGAGGTCTTTGAAACAGCTAACATTCAATAAATGTCATGTCATAGTGCTTCCAAGAAAACAGCAGTTAGCTCACTTTGCAATGAAATGTTTTGTTAAGTGGTATTATCCTGAAATGAAGTTCTGATTAGCACATAATACTGCAGAGCACATGCACCCTAAGTCTATCATTACAGTTTATAGAGCAGAAAGCAACTTTATAGAGGATAAACAAATGCATAAAGTCATAGGGGAGCAGAGTCATTACAGCCATGGCAGCATTAAAGCAGCTGGAATTATACATTTCAAAGCAATGGTAATGAACAACTTTAATTAAGGACATGTTAAAATTAATAACTTTAAAATGGTTTAAGGAGCATGAACTGCTTTATACCATCCAAGTATTGTATTCTTCTACAAAATACATTTTCTCATTTAAAGAAACATGGTCAATATTTTGTTCATTGATAAGATGAAGCAAAAAGACTTTACCCAGGATTCAATAAACTCTGTGTAGGTTCTGTGCAGAGCCTACATGGAGTGTTTTCGCATACGCGTTATTGCTCATTGTGCGACATCGCGCCATGCATATAAATGATGTGCAGTGTGCATAAGCAAACTTTCCTGGCTCGCACCAGTGTTGCTGGAGGTGAAATGTAATATGATTACAGATTGTACCTCCAAACCTTTTAGTGCAAGAAATCTGGACAAAGACTAAAATAATGGGGTGTCAAAGGGTCAAGAATAGGGACAGATTTGCCATACTGTTTTTCTAAACATAAAAAGTAGGTAGAATAATAGGATTTGTGTTGGCATGCATTTTCTGAACAATATGAAGTACAAAACAAAAATGTATGTGATTATGCATTGACCTCAATCTTCAGTGATTTTCCAGAAAAAAAACACAAAATTTTTAAATAGGAACAGCCCAAAAATATGCTGCAAACATCCTGAAATTCTGCAAAATTCGGGACAGTTGGGAGGTAATGTGGATACCATTACCGTGAAAGGTTGCTGACTATGAAAGCAGATTGTAGGATAGCATGGTGATTGCTTTTCCCCTACTTGAGTTTTCCTCATTAACATTTGTTTGGGGCACTGCCATAGATTGTTTTAGTAAGTCTCCAATGTATTTATTTATTTATTTATTTTGTTTGGAGGCCAGTGTTTGCATGATGTACCTCTTAGCTCAAACTTGTTTGGCTGTGCTCACTTACCTTGTTGTGTGAAGTGCAGCAGTGCACAAACTGGAGGAATGAACCACCCGGGTTACAAACAGGACACAGACAGCTGCAAACATGGTAAGCAGCACTGTACTGAGATTAAGAGCGAGAACTTTACAAGAAATAGTAAGATAAGGCATATCATGTCATTAATCCTGTGGCAGCAGGTGTTAAGTGTAGGTGCGGAGTGCAGATGGTCCAGGGTTCTATTACAGGGTGTGCACATTTGTTTTACTGTTGCCACATTACAGATTATAGCGATGAAGTGCAACATACACAACTGTTTTCACAGCCTTCTTGTTGCAATAACTGTAAGTGTAGGAGAACCATAGACATGGTCCATTTGACTAATATGTTTACACAAGTGCCTGTATATCAAATAATCTTGAAGTTGCAGTGCTTGCCACTGTTGCACATTACTTAACATCACGCACATATAGTGCTGCCAGTGTGCTATTGTGTTTGCATGATACTAAGCGATGTGCAACTTTTTCAAATGTTGCAAAATCAAAATGTGCACACTGTCATTAAGTGTGAGTCATGCAAAAGGTGGGGAAACATCAGAATACAAAATGCAATTGGTGGGAAATGCTCATTCTACATAGAGCTTTAGCTATGATAGACATGCCTGGCTTTGCTGGTGAAGGATTTCACTTCCCAGCACAGAGGTGGGATGGTCAGGAGTCCAAAGTCTTTACTGGACTCTTAGTTAAGGAGCATGGGCCCCGGTTGCTGCAGCTTGACTATTTAGGCTGAGAATACAAGTTTGAAGCTTGCAATAGTATCACCAGGGCTTTGAGCCAGTGCTACAGGTATCCCTTGCACTGATGAGCAATGCAGACATCATTTTGATGACCCTTGGAGGAAGAATCAGGATACTGTCAACCATTGGATCAGGGAATGTAGTACAGAGGACACCTCAAAGATGTGTACATATCAATTTTAGTAAGTAATTGTAAGAGTTCAAAGCTAAATATAGTTAAAACTGGTATTCATAATGGTATTCTGTTCTGTTCTGTTTTCTCCACAACTACCATGGAGTGAGCCCCAAATGTGATGTCCCATGCCGCATGTTTATTAAGGATGCAAGAAGCATGGTATGGGATGCAAGAAGTGTAGTATGTATGCATCAGAATAGTACTGTTTTAAATAGTAATTTAATAATAATAATAATAATAATAATTTTAATAGTAATTTAGTAGCATTAAATTTAAAGACAGTTTAGTTGGTATTTAATACAGCTGTATCAAACTGAGCATGCATATCTGAACTATAAAAGAAAGTATGCAGTCCTTAGTCTGCAGCATAAAGCAACAGTTCCATATTCTCAAATAACAGTGAGCATGCATCTCTAAATTGTAAAAGGAAACTGTGCACACAGTAGTCTGTATGACAAAATAACAGTACAGTATTGGAGAGTAGCCAGCAAATGTGGGTTCAAAAGCCACAATTTTGAAATGTACAATACCGTTAGGTTTTCATCATTATTGCAAGGTAACTTCAGACCTCCATACCAGTGGCACAAATGGCATGCTGTAAACTGTAATCAGTATAATTGGAACACCCATATGTGCAATATATGTACACATAAAGGATTGCTGACAGCAACCTGTACTATAGAGTGTCTCTGTTATGAACTGGGTAGTCTTAAAAGTAATGAAGAAATTTGTTAGGAGTTTGCAGTGTTAAATGTAAAGGTAACAGAATAGAGTCAAATAATTATATCAATGGTTTGTATGTCACATATGAAGTTACTAATGCTCTCCCTTTTTTTCTCTCACTCCAACTCTTATCTTCTCTTTTTTTATTTGTTGTTTTTGTTTTTTTTCCCATAACACGGCAGAGTAGGCCTGTTCCACGTGATCCTCCTGCTTCCACACCAACAGCACCATCACTGCAGCACATCTGGTGCACAACCTGACAGCACCCCCTCTGCTGCCCCTGCATTACCTGACATCTCCAGTAGTTATGCCCTGGAGGATAGGCCTGTGGCTCCCTCCAGGAACAGTTGGCAGAGGTGGTGGCTTGATCACCAGAAAAGAACTGCCAGGATGCTGTGCAGGATTGTGTGCTGCATTGTGGGTGCATGGCTATGCCTGATGCCTGCTCTCCTTCCTGGTTCAGAATACCTGTAGGAGATGCAAACATCAGGCACTGCAGCCAGAAGTGCAGTGAGGTGACAGTGATGACAGTCAACTGGGTGAGGACTAGATTGTCAGAGTCAACCAATTTGATGTGCACAGGACCTCAATTTCCCACCCTTTCCCCAACTATGGTGTTTATCCACCTCTTGTGTCCTTCACCATCCCTGTCTCTTGTCTTGTTTGTCTTGTTTGTCTTGTTTGTCTTATCTGTCTACAGTTGCTTCCTCACCAACCCAAATTGCCTCATCCAGCCATTCCCAGATCCCTTTCTTTTAAGACTATCAACTGCTAACAAAACCATTTTTACTGTTAAGAGTACCCAGCTCATAACAGATGCACAATATACTACAGATTGCAGCAAGCAATCCTTGATGTGTATATATTGTACATGTGCGTGTTCCAATTATACCAAGTGCAGGTTACAGCAGGCCACTGGTGCCACTATTTTAGAGCTCTGACTTACATTGCAATATCGATGAAAACAATATCGTATATTCGGAAAGTGTGTTTTTGAACCCACAACCTCTGACTACTCTCTAATACAGAACTGTTGTTTTGGCCTCCAGACAAATGCATGAATTATTTCCTCTTACAGTTGAGAGATGAATGCTTAGTTTGATACAACTGTATAATAAACCAATAAAGGTGTTTTTACTTTTAAGGCTAAAATAACAGTACTGTTCAGATACATACATATCAAGTGCTTCTCACATCCATGACAATCTCCAGCATGCATTTGCACATTCAGTTCTCAGTATGTGACAGCTGTGGAAGAAACAGAACAGAACAGAACACCATTATGAATACAAGTCCTGACTATATCCAGCTTTAAACTCTTACAAGTACTCTCTGTAAGTGATACTTACATCTGTGGAATACCCCAGTCCTTCATTCCTTTATCCAATGGCTGAGGGTATGCTTCTTCCAGATTCAGAGATCTCTGTAGTGATTCTCACATTGTTCACCAGTGTGGAAGATACAGGTAGCACTGATCAGAGCCCAGACAAGACTATTCCATGCCTCTGACTTGTAATCCGAGCCACAATAGTCCCTCTGCAAAATCCTGGGCTCATGTTCATTCACTAGGAGTCCAACAAACACTTTGGACTGCTGGACACCCCACCTTTGAGCACAGAATCTCAAAACCTCTCCACAAACACCTGCCATGCCTACCACAGATCAAGACCAATGTAGAATGATGTTTTCCCTCCAACTGCAGAAATTGTGCTTACTGAGAGTACACACTTTTTGGTTTTGCAGCATTTGAAAGTGTTGCGCATCACTTACCATCATGCAAACGCTGTAAGCGAGGGTGTACACTGCAGGATAATATGTTTGCATGGTGGCCAATAGTATTAATTGAATGCATCTGATTTATGTTTGTGGCTCTCAGGATCCTGTCTACTTGCTGGGTGGTCCATTGGTCCAGTTTGTGTACTGCCACTCTATGTGCATTTGGGATAAGCATAGCCAAAGTGGTTTGTGCTAAGTGGCGCATCCAGCAAACAGTGGCCCCCCAAAAAATAAAAAAAATTAAATAAATGGGAAAGATTTGAACTGAGGAAAATCAATATAGGACATATACAGTAGAAAACAGTACACATCAGATATGCATACATAGGTCTGGATCCCAACTCTTCCTCCAATGCACCTTCAGAAAACAGAATGTTTGACTTATACATCTTTGCCACACAAACAGCTTTGCACCAAAGAAATGAAGTAATTCCTCATACAACCAAGTGCAACTGAATGTACACTGATATCAAGGCATAAACTGTTATTTCCAAATTTATTATATGCAGTATATTTGGATGTAATGCACTTAGTGATCACACAACCTATTATGATTATTCCTTGCAAATGTACAGCTTTCTCTTATCTTTCTGTGTTTCTTGGTCATTCATTAGTTATCTGACCAGTAATCAGAGACATGCAGTATGTAAGCCAGACTATATAATTTACCTTAAAATGTGTGAGGATTTTTACTGGGAATACTATGATAAGCAGTTGCCATCAAATGAAGGGCATGTTGGATGGCACAAACAAGCATAGACTGCTCTTTTGGGGGGGTGAAAAGGTGAGTTCCTGTAATGGCACATGCAAGGGTACACTGTTCTTTCAAGGTAGGTGGACCCAGGCTGAGCTACTATTATGGCACAAACAAGGATATGTTGCACTTGTTACGCTCCTTGTTTGCATCCTACCTGTTTGATCTTGTAAGGGTTGTGAAGTTGGAAACTGCAATATGCTTCATTACTTTCTATCTTCTCTCTATCATTTCCCATTACAAATGTATGGTGCTAAACTGAGGGCATGTAGTGATCATCAGTACTCTGGCGAGGTATGAATGTCTGATTCTTTGAGGCCTGAGGCCTACTACTTGCTAGTTAACACATACAAGTCAAATAACTCTCTGCTGTAACATGTTGCATTAATTTCTGTAGAAATATCCCACCTTTTACTTGCTTACTGTACCAAGTGATGAAATACAAGGGCATGTTATGATACTAGTAAACAATACAGTACACATTCAGGACTTACCTTGTAAATGCAGCAGTTGCCACAGTGTTTATTCAGGGTTGACTGTGATGATGGGGAGGTAAAGGCTCTGGCTCTGAATTTAGGCCAGCAGAGGTTGCAGAGTTCCTGTATTGTGTCCTTGTCCACCATGTAGCACTTTACAATGGCCATGTCATATATGTTGTGATAAGTTAAATGTGGCCTGAAAACTCTTCTCTATCTTAGCCTAGGCCTATTGGGAGCAGCAGCAGCAGCATTGCCTGCAGCCTGTAGCATATGCAAGTGGAGTTAAGCAGCAGCAGCTCCTAACATTCTGTTTGTGTAGAGTTTCTATGTCTGTGCTCCACTACCTTTGAAATCAACAGGAAGAAACAGCATGGAGTCTACATGTTTGCTTTATAACTTGTTGAATAGCTCCACCAAATTGGTTGATTAGCATGAAGTTCAGCTGCTTATGCTGTAATTAGCATCTCTGAAACACAGGCTAATATAGATATAAGCCATTAATAGTCTACTCCATTATAAAAAGGCAAATGTGTAGCTATACAAACTAATGGTAAGGGCACTTGGTACACATTTGTAGTACTTCACAAAAGCAAATTTGTTCCAAATATATCTTTACAGAGAAGTATTGCACTACAGGAGGTATGCTCCCATTTTGTTACCTACAAAATGCATATTCTGGAATATATTAATGAATAACGTGAAGCAAAGGCTTTTACACTTTTATCTGTATGTATTAGTTAGATGTATACTATTGGCATGGCCATGTTCGTCAAGACATTTCAGAGGTACACATGATTGACAATACATGAAAATAGAATGCTGTGTGATGCATATCTACACATTTTTCAAGGACAGGTCCTTTGAAAGCACTTTTAGCATTTCAAAGATGTTTCATTAGCAAAATGGTTCATGTTCCTGTTGTTTTGTGGGTGGGGGGAGCAAGGAAAAGTTATTCTTATGTCTCAAACTGGAATGGATTGTTCTTTTGGGGGGAGCACAGCTGAGTTACTGCTATGGCATGTACAAGATATGTTGCTCTTGCTACTCTCCTTGTTTTGCATCCTGCATGTTGTTAGTATTTCACATCTATAGATTGTTTTATGTTTTTCCAGTGGGTACTACTGACTGTCTACCTTTACTGTTTTATCTGGAAACAGTTACTTTGTACTTATGTGATATGTATGTGTATAATTCTTTTGTTGTGTTCATGCAGACTCTCCTATGCTACTTTCATATGGAGGATCCTTACAGACACACACACAAGAGTTACATGGTTCAGCCTGCCTGCTTCCCTTTCTTAATCACACATACTCACCAACCCTTTGTGTCAGCCTACATTTCCTGCACCCCCCCCCCCACACACACACACAACACCCAGTGCAAGTGATGATAACTGTGCCATATCACAGTTTTCTCTCTTTTGGAATCAGGGATACAAAAGCTTTGGCTTTGTGTCTGATGCACAGGTTGCATAGCTACATTAGTGTCTGGTATATCTGCATTTGTGTTGTTGAATTGATAATTGTACCTGTCACTTATATTTACCTTGCCAAATTATACAGTGGATGGCATCATCGCATCAGTACTTTCTAGCGTATGTCTCTCATTACTTTCTAACTTTTCTCTTTAATGTTTTCCAGTACGTATTTTTGGTGCACGTCATAAGACACACAATCACTTTCAGATCTCAGGATTGTATAACAGCATTGTAATCAAACTCATCAAAACAGTAATAAAGTATAATGCTCTCTTTTGCACGAACCTCACCAGACACATGAAGCAGCTGGACAGACCACAGGGCTTTCTTATCAAAATAACACAGGGCCTACTAACCATGCCATGATGTATGTAGATTGATTAAAAGACATGTCACTGTCATCTGTCTGGTATCACATTAAATTGTAACTGTTATTCTAAGTCTTTTAGTTTTGGTTTAAGCACTTGGGCTTCAGGCCAATTGTTTTACATTAAGAAGGTTTGTAGTCTACACTCTTGTGGTAGGAGAGGGTAGCCTCTGTCCTTCTGATCTCAGAATTGCTGGTTGGAGGGTTATTGTGCCTACTGTTCTAAATGTCTTTGTTCTGGTTTAAGCACTTGGGTTCCAAACCAGTTATTTTAACAACAGGAAGATTTGTGGTCTAAACTCTTGTGGCAGGAGAGGATAACCTACACCCTGATAAGCTGAGAATTGCTGGTTGAAGGCTTATTGTGTCTGTTATTCTGAAAGTGTCTTAATTCTTTTTTAAGCACATGGGCTCCAAACCAGTTATTTTACATTAGGAAGGTTTGTGGTCTAGACTGTTGTGACAGGAGAGTGTAGCCTACAACCTTCTAAGCTAGTATTTGCTGGTGAAAATGCATTGTGCCTGTTATTCTAAGTGTCTTTGTTCTGGTTTATGTACGCGGGTTCCAGACCAGTTATTTCACACTAAGAAGGTTTGTGGCCTACATTCTTGTGGGTGTATTCTACTGAATTGCTGCTTTACTGAAACACTTTTTTTTCTTTTGCTGTTGTGACTGTGGTTTTCTGCACTTTGAATTTCTAATACTACTGCATTTTATAGCATAGGCTAGATTCAGGCTTGCTAAATCTAGACTGTTTGGTATCATTTGAGCATTAAACCCTGACATTTTACATTACAAAGCCCCCTATGCACCTATGTGGCAGGACTGTGCAGCCCAGGACCTATCTGTACTGGCCATTGCTGGTATAAAGCTCAGTCTTGGGCTTTCCCTTTGGATACTTTGTTAAAATAGATTAACTTAGCTTGTATTTAAGTATCATATTTGTGCGGGTTTGCGCTCAGTTTACCAGAGCTGCTCAGAGATTGCACTGCTGCCCTGTGAGCAGCTCAGTTGTTCATTGTGAAGCATTGAAGCAGTTTTCTACCACAAGCCCTACATAGAATAGCCACTTTTTGCTAGTCTTACAGCAAATCCTGGTCCATCTATCCCACTCCCCACTAGTTAGTAAAGTATATACCTGCCATAATGGACAGACAGTTTCCCACCATTTCTCCAGCTAGCCTGATTGACATGGGCATCCTGAGCAATGTAACAATTGCCTCATGTATACTGACAACCAGTTCCTTCTAAACCAAAGAAATACAACATGTGAGAGCTGTATTTATACTTTGAATTTGGAATCAATTTTCTCACATAACAACAAACCAGATGTCAAACAGGTTGTCAGCATGCACATTTCATCTCTTGCGCATAATAACGTCACAGCACATAAGCCCACAAACACAGAGGTACTCACTAGAAGCCTAGTTAAGGATCAGAGACCTCCCAAGCATAAACCTACAGACCCAGCAGAATCCACTACACATAATAATACACACAAAAGTGTCTTAGCCAATAGGCCCTTAAGGCAAAAGACCTCAAACCCAAATGTCTTGGTCATAGGCGAATCCATAATGAGACACACAGATGTCCCCCCTCACCAGGTTGGACAAACAGAAGGTCACTGTTCAGGTGCCAGGATCTGTCAGATCATACACACACTCAAATCTCTCAACAGCAAGTACCGTTATGACTCTATCATAGTTCATGTTGGCGTGAGTGACTTGAGATGTACCTCACTGGATTATATGAAGAGAGACATGACTGAGCTCTCAGATTATGTGCCCCAGGCAGGTATGTCTCTAGACTAAGCAGCATTCTGCCTTCACCCAGGATGATGCCTCAGTATAAACAAAAGATGATTGACTTCAACAATTGGCTTAGCTTCTGATGTCAGTCCAGGAGGATCCAGTATCGATCAGTCTGGGGAGATATGTTGACAGGTCATGCTGCTTTGCCAGAGATGGTCTTCACCTGTCACCTCTTGGCTTTTGGTTACTGGCAAAGGTACTACCTCTGTCATAGTGGCTTTTTAAGGCAATGTCATAACAACATTCCTGATGTACAAAAATCCACTAGAGACAAACTCAGGGTTATGCTGCTTAATCCTGGGAGTCTAAATCATAAATTGCACTTACTGGAAGCACTCCTTATCTTGCAAGATGCCGATGTTTGTGCAGTCAAAGAGACATGACCCAAGGCTACAGAGACCCCCCACCTACACCCTCCACACAAGGCTACAATGCCTTTGAAACATTCAGACCTCAAAACAAGCATGAAAGAATGAAAGGAGGTGGTGTAAGACAAATACACCTCAAGACTGGTCAAATTGTATGACTCCCTAGAGCTACTCCAAGTCCAACTAACTGTAGGTACAGCCCCACCCATATCATTGTTAGCTATAGGTCCCCCATCATGAACCACAAGAACCATTCTGCCTGCCTAAACCCACTTGAGTCACTCACTATACAGTCAAACACCTTGGTCATGGGTGAGTTCAACTATTCTTCCACTGATTGGGAGTCATATATGAGCACAAATACGCTTACCCTAAGGTTCTTGGACTTTGTTAATACAAATGCTCTGGAACAGATAGTCTGCACCCCAACAAGGGGCTTGAATGTCCTAGCCTTAGTACTCACCAGCATAAGGGGTTTCTGCACTACACCCTGTGTGTTGCTCTCACTGGTAAGGTCTGATCATAAATCAATCTTGTTAGAAGTAATGATCATACCTTACCCCTCCCCAAGAGAGAAAAAAGAATAAAAACTTTCTACAAAGGAAACTATAGCCTCCTAAGTGATGGCATAAATAATTTCAAACCCCCTGCTATCACTGCAAACAATGAGTGCTATACAGAGGTGTACACAAATCTCAAATGCCCTGTATAAATACCTATACAAATATTTAGACTCAACTGTACCTGAACAGATCAAAACAGGATCTCACAAAATACAATCCACCCTGGTGGGCATCAAACATAAAATGGTCATACAAGAGGAAAAAACTAATGTTTAAGAACAAGAGGGAACTAACTCAGCAGAGGAAGGATTGCCTCTACAGCTTCAACAAGCAAATTCGATATCTTGCACAGATTCATAAGCCTGACCAACCTCATCTGTAAGGCCATGAAATGTATCATTATGGACCTGATAAATAAATACATAGGTGACTTCCAAACCTTGCATCCTACCTAATTCAGCTTCATGAAGGGCAGATCCCGCCTGTTAAATCTGATTGATTTCTTGAAAATGTGACCAAGGCAATTGATGAGGGCAAATCTGTGCACACAGCATAACTCAACCTGGCAAAGGATTTCGACACAATCCCACATTCAGGTATTACCAATAAACTTAGCAAACTGAATGTAAACCCCTTTGTTGTAAGATGGGTTGCCTCAGTTACTATAATGACAAATATAAATTTCAGCTGTCCTATCCCTCAGTTAAAAACTAGCTAACACAAAACCTGCCATGTGAGTAACTTTGTAATTATATATAAGAACAATATTTAAAATCTGTTCCTAATTTTGCTTGGTTGTTTCTGATTTTTGAGCTGAGTTTGGAAGGGCATGGGGTGTTTGCCTGTACCCCACTGTTGTGCAATCACAGTGTTAGCAGGGGATATGGGGTGCAGGGAGGCTTACCCCCTGCAAAAAAATTACTTTTTCATATGTTCAGTTATTTTAAATTTGCTCTAAAATGATCAAACTTTGTGCATTCCCTCTTGTGAATGTTTTTTATTTAAGGTGCTCAGATATATATATATATATATATATATATATATATATATATATATAAACAAGTACATGGAGCTCCCAGCGGAACAAACACCTTAGAGCCTTGAAAACAGTTAAGATAAATTGATAACAAAATAGGTTGATAGGTGACCACAAAGGTTCAAACTTCTACGTGCATAAAAGACAAACGATGTAAATTGTTGTGAGCAATAAAAACTCTCCTTTAAAACAGAATTGATTAATTTGGCTTACTCCAGGTAAGCGCTTTCGCAAATGCTTCTTCAGACCGTTAAGTTTCAAAAATACTATCAATTAAACTTTTATATCAAACACTCACATGATAAAGTTTTAAACCTATACACATCAATTAGATATTTAAAGGAGCATCATGATAGCAAATAGCTCTATATGCTCTTTATATACTTATGTAAACTCTACATCGATCTGATACAAAATAAATACATACCTATCTAATGAAAAGCAGTGTGAATATATAAAAAAAATCACCATTTGAATTCATAAAAATGTCTAGTAATTGAGTTATATATCTAAAGCAAAGTATATGAAACCTTAAAACATCTGCCTATTATGAAGTGCTACCGTAACTTAACAATGCACTAATTATATTTAAACTAACGGAGCACATTCATATAAACTAATCTAAAATTCTTCACTGAAAAATAACTTTTTAAACAATATTGTAATCGTTCTCGTACAAATTGATAGTCACATCAAAGTCAGCATGATTTTTGCTATGACCAACGAGTTGAGAACACTTTTCACTAGTCTAAAACACTTCTCAAAGATAAAGGTAGAAAATGTATAACAAAGCTTCATACAGGACTAAATGTAGTAACCTGTTGAATCAAATACGCTACAAGCTGTGGTCTAAAAAATAATATATATCTATGAAAAGCATATACTAGATGCGCTACAAGCTATGATCTAAAAGGAATAAAATGTGTATAGTAAAAATGTGTACTAAACACCCATGGCTTCTGCAGGCGCTGTATCGCCCATGGCATATTAACTAAAGCATTGATGACCGCATACTATGTGTAATACTATTACATAAAATGTATATTAAAGAATAAATCAAGACTATATTAAATATTAGTGCTCACATATAGTTACTTGACAATGCTTCGGATGCTAGGTATTGCGTACGAGTTTAAAATATAACATGTAACAAAGTGTTCTACAATATTTACAAAACTATTACATAAGTATATGTATTAAAGGGTAAATCAAGACTATATTTAAATATTATGACACACATGTAATCATATAACAAAACTTCGGACGCTTGATGTTACGTCCGAATTTGGATTATAACATAAATTACTCTGCGATGTTTGCATGGGTAAGATATAACCATGAACAAACTAATACAGACTATCCTTGCTAGCAAAGCCAATATAATGGCTATAAATAAGTGAAACCCATGTTGCACAGTCAGATATAACCATGCAATCCATAAATTATGTAAACAAATGCATGATTGCAATACCTATCAAATAAAAAACAGGTGGCACAAACTCAATGCACTAACCAGATACATGTGTGCTGTTTCCAGGAAAAGAACAGATATAAAAATATACAATATATATATATACACATAAGCACAAAAGTAGAAACAAGACTATCTAACTGTCTTACGTCTGGCTTTAAGGATAGGTTTGATGGACACATGCTCATTAAGCCCTCTACCCTTATCCGCCCTTAACCTCATAATCCAGTTAATTTCTTTTTGTTCTGTGCGATTACGGATATCACCTCCCCTGACTGAGGGTGCATTGTAATCTATGGCCATAAACGTGAAAGTATGATCTTGTCCTGCTATTACTGCATGTTTGGCTAATGCATTATTTAGATGTGTAATCCTAATAGCATGCAGATGTTTGCATATCCTAGTGCGAAAAGGTCTATCAGTTTTGCCGATATAGTATGAATGACATATTTGGCAGGAAGCTAAATATACTATATGGGCAGTATTGCAATTAGCTAAAACATGAAATTTAAACAATTGACCATTATCTGGATGCTTAAAACTGTCTCCCATTTCAATATATGTGCAATAATTACACTTACCACATGGATATGTACCAGTGTGTGGGGCCAATTCACCCTTGCCTAGGGTATTGCAAATTAATCTCCTAAGATTGGGTTTATATTTAAACAGAAACTGGGGTTTATCCCCTACGATGTTCAAAATATCATTGTCCATGGTAAGGACATGCCAGTGACTGTCAACATCATTGGTAAAAAATATAACTATTTTAATGGTGTTTGATATTCTACCATTGCTTTGGCAATCTGACTGAGCAATTCTGGAGAAATATGGTGCTGCTCTCCCTTGTCTCAGAGCATTAATATTTTCTAATCCTGTCATAATTTCTAACTCTTTATAGCCACATTTCAATAATCTTTGTTTAAAACAATTAATCTCTTCTTGATACCCTTCATTACTGGCATTGAGTTCAGATATACGCATACTTTGTCCTTTAATTATGTTTCTAAAGATATAATTGGGATGCATGCTATACCGGTGAAGAAGTGAATTCCTATGGCATTGTTTCCTATATACACCAGTATTGACATGGGTAATCGCACAGAACAAAAATAAATTTACTGGATTATGAGGTTAAGGGCGGATAAGGGTAGAGGACTTAATGAACGTGTGTCCATCAAACCTATCCTTAAAGCCAGACGTAAGACAGTTAGATAGTCTTGTTTCTACTTTTGTGCTTATGTGTATATATATTGTATATTTTTATATCTGTTCTTTTCCTGGAAACAGCACACATGTATCTGGTTAGTGCATTGAGTTTGTGCCACCTGTTTTTTATTTGATAGGTATTGCAATCATGCATTTGTTTACATTATATATGGATTGCATGGTTATATCTGACTCTGCAACGTGGGTTTCACTTATTTATAGCCATTATATTGGCTTTGCTAGCAAGGATAGTCTGTATTAGTTTGTTCATGGTTATATCTTACCCATGCAAACATCGCAGAGTAATTTATGTTATAATCCAAATTTGGACGTAACATCAAGCATCCGAAGTTTTGTTATATGATTACATGTGTGTCATAATATTTAAATATAGTCTTGATTTACCCTTTAATACATATGCTTATGTAATAGTTTTGTAAATATTGTAGAACACTTTAAGTTATTTGTTATATTTTAAACTTGTATGCAATACCTAGCATCCGAAGCATTGTCAAGTAACTATATGTGAGCACTAATATTTAATATAGTCTTGATTTATTCTTTAATATACATTTTATGTAATAGTATTACACATAGTATGCGGTCATCAATGCTTTAGTTAATATGCCATGGGCGATACAGCGCCTGTAAAAGCCATGGGTGTTTAGTACACATTTTTACTATACACATTTTATTCCTTTTAGATCAGAGCTTGTAGCGCATCTAGTATATGCTTTTCATAGATATATAATATTTTTTAGACCACAGCTTGTAGAGTATTTGATTCAACAGGTTACTACATTTAGTTCTGTATGAAGCTTTGTTATACATTTTCTACCTTTATCTTTGAGAAGTGTTTTAGACTAGTGAAAAGTGTTCTCAACTCGTTGGTCATAGCAAAAATCATGCTGACTTTGATGCGACTATCAATTTGTACAAGAACGATTACAATATTGTTTAAAAAATTATATTTCAGTGAAGAATTTTAGATTAGTTTATATGAATGTGCTCCGTTAGTTTAAATATAATTAGTGCATTGTTAAGTTATGGTAGCACTTCATAATAGGCAGATGTTTTAAGGTTTCATATGCTTTGCTTTAGATATATATGTCAATTACTAGACATTTTTATGAATTCAAATGGTGATTTTTTTATATATTCGCACTGCTTTTCATTAGATAGGTATGTATTTATTTTGTATCAGATCAATGTAGAGTTTACATAAGTATATAAAGAGCATATAGAGCTATTTGCTATCATGATGCTCCTTTAAATATCTAATTGATATGTATAGGTTTAAAACTTTATCACGTGAGTGTTTGATATAAAAGTTTAATTGATTGTATTTTTGAAACTTAACGGTCTGAAGAAGCATTTGCGAAAGCACTTACCTGAAGTATGCCAAATAAATCAATTCTGTTTTAAAGGAGAATTTTTATTGCTCGCAACAATTTACATCATTTGTCTTTTATGCACGTAGAAGTTTGAACCTTTGTGGTCACCTATCAGCCTATTTTGTTATCAATATATATATATATATATATATATATATATATATATATATATATATATATATATATATATATATATATATATATATATATATATATATATATATATATATATATATAATTTTAACAAATAAATGTATAGATATAGATATATTGTTTTTAATAAACGTTTTGTCTTGTATTTCAAGAGAATGAAGCCCAAGATTTGTCTCTCAGATTTTACATAAGACTAAATTGTTTGTATTTTTCTAATCAACCTCAAAAAGCATTCATGATTTTCACATTATGCCAAAGAAACCACAGAACTACCAGTCTCTTTTAATGTTCTCATTGCAGCAAGTCCTATTTCACTAAAATGTCTTTACTACAAACATTATCTTTGAAGTTGCAGAGTAACTTGTTTAAAAGCTTGATGCTTTGAATCCAGAAATCTGAGCGGCATCAACTTAAAGTAGAATTGCATAGAATCTGAATAAAGAAGAAATATGTAACCCTCCTCCATAAGAAAAGCAATGAGGCTATAAAGATATGTATTGATTTTAACTGCAAAGTATACAAAAACACATGCTAGGAGTTCTGATAGAGAAACTTCAGTAATCCAGTAACACAAGGAAAGCCTTTTACAAAGTATTTTTCACGAGAAATCCAGTTACTTAGGAAGCTATAGATTTGAGTTAAAGGAAATCAAAAGACTGAATGCAGAGAACTGTGCTCATAAAGATAAAAAGAATAATTGTTTAAGGTGGGAAATAAGGTTTGCTAGGCAAATTTATTTGCCCATACAAAAAATGTTTAATTTCTTGACTGCTAAAAATCTAGTAATTCCAGGTATTTTCAATATACCTAGCATCCACATATCAGTTTATGACCTGTCTATGCACCCTACACTGGATGTCAGTGGATTTAAGACACATACACTGTTTTTATGCAGTACTGTGGTGGTGGTGCTGCGGTAGCATTGTCGCCTCACAGTTAGACATTGCCCGTTCGATTCTCAGTTAGAGCATCTTCTGTGTGGCAACATGCGTGAATGGGCGTTCCTTCACTAAAGGTTGTGCATTAGGCCCGGCAAGCCAGTATGTAAAAATTTACTGCCGATCATTAGTGGACTGGAGTTCCGCTGTGACGACCCCTAACCGGGAAAAGCCGAAAGACACAAAAAAACAAACACTGGCTTTTATGCATATATTACCTTATTTCTTGAAAGAATCTTGGCAATTTTTAAAGGATGTCAAAGATGGCCTATTGACCCCAGATCTTAAATTTGTTACTACTGATGTAATTTATTTGTTTTCAGTTATTCCCAACACTGCATGTTTAGAAAGTTTCAGTGAAGTGGTTTCAGAACTAGATTTTATTGATTTGATGTTTTTTTTTTTCCCACAACATTTTTATTAATTTTATAACAAAATAACTTAACAGTATAGTAACAAGAAAAAAAAAACTATATGCAATGTCCATAACAACTAAAAAATCAATATACATAGGAGAATATTTAATATTTCTTTAACAGATTAGACAATTTTGTCCAAGCAATTAAATGATGGGTTATGTTGTTAGTCCTTGCTTTTATAGTAGCAATCTCATTCTTACAAATGTATTTCACAATATGAATAAACTCAAGTTTAAAGACAGGAGTAGACTTGGATTTCCAATTTTTTAGTAACAATTTACCTTGCTATAGAGAGGATAGTAAACATGTTTGTTTTTTTGGAATGACTTCAGGAACAGGAACACCAAAAAGGACAAGGGAGTCAGAAATTATACAGTTGTCATTCCATAGAGCTTTACAAAGATATTTAAAGTCTAACCAAAATGGGGAAATTATTTTGTTATTAACAACCATATGTAGCTAGTCAGCATCAGGGTGTCCACATTATATATATATATATATATATATATATTTAATATATATATATATACATACATATATATATATATATATATATATATATATATATATATATATATATATATATATATATATATATATATATATATATACACACATCAGACATCCACCAGACATATAAAAATAGAAACCGAATGTATTCAACTGTTGTAGTCCTGTGGTGCTTAGCAATGCACAAACCCACACAGTGAAGCTGCACTATGCTTACAGGCACATTTGTAGTATATGTGAAGATATACTAGCTCCCTTTACTATCCCAGTGGCTAGATAGGTTGAGCCATAACCTACAGTGTAGTAGCTCCTCGGTTTGAGTATTGAACAGTCATACTTTTTTTACATATATTCCTGCGAAAATGTGTCAAGTGACTGAAACATTGGTTTAGTTTAAAATTAAAAAATTGTTACATTTAGAAAAGCTTTGTGATGCTAAGCACACTTAAACATGGTAAATGGTCTATTCCTGTTTGTGAGTTGGTAAGCTTTGCTTACACATGGTTTGTATGAGTCTGCGTGATGATAAGCAGTACGGCACTTTTTTTGAAAGTTACAGAATGACATGCAAGGGTGAGAATGCAGCCTATTTAAAAGCCAATAGGCAGGTATTTCACATCATTCTTTGGAGTCTTAACTTGGCTGTGGATATGCCTTGTGAAGTTGGTGAAGGAGTATGCTTTCATGCGCAAAAGTGAGGAGTGCAGGAGTCCAGAGTTTTGTTGGACTCCTGGTTAAGAATTATGAATCCCAGCTGCAGCAGGGCTACTACCAGAACTTAGAGTGTAAGTCTGAGGCCTGGGATCATTTGGCCAGGGAACTACCTGAAATGGTAAAGCAAGTTAAAGCAATTAAGCATGCAGTACTGTGTAGTATAGCTTCCAAAAATGTATTTATTTATTATTTATTTAACATTTGTTTACTGGAAAAGTCCAACTGGACACATGTCCTTTTTCAGAGGAGGCCCAGGGGCAAAAGCTCTATGAGTAACAGTAAATTTTAATGCACAAATTACAATAATCACTAAAGTATAAAGTAAAGCAAAATGTGATATACATAAGAAAATACAAATTTGTTGCATTGTGTCAACAAAACCTAGGCTTTGAACATAGCTAGTACTATTAGTAAAGTATGACTTATGTCAAGATATAGGGTTAAGACAGGCAGGTAGAAATAAAAGATTAAACACTGGGGAAGAAGTTGGATATGGATGTGATGTATCTGAGGATTCATGAGTGGTTAGTACATGAACATAGCCACTTACTTTTTAGATAAGCTTTAGGTAATGGTTTAAAGTGGTTAGTGGACAAGATTGAGACAATGGAGTTAGGAAGGAGTTTCAGATACAATATATATAGCTGGAAAATAAAGATTCTCCTGCAGTGTTGTTGGCCTTGCAGACTTTGAGTAAGTTCTTATTGTTAGAGCGAAGTATTCTGCTGAAACTGTAAGGAAGGATGAGATTTTGTAGTGCAGGAATTCTGGTTGGTTGTGTTACAGTTTTGTGAGATAGAGAGAGTTGGCTGTAAAGAATAATGTTGGGAAGTTCAATCCAGTCTAGTATCCTTAAAGCTGTGCAATGATGTGTTCTATATGGGTAGTCAGATGCAAACTTAGCAATTTTATTAGTTTAGATAAGTCAGTTTTCCTAAGATTAGTTAAAATTGGAGAGGCATATAGTAGAGTGGACAACAGATGGGTTTGTGCCTATATAGACTTCCAAGTTTCTTATGGATGTTTTTTATTGTTAGGGAGGCATGTAAGTCAAATTTTAGGTTATTGTCTATTTCCACTCCAAGAAGCTTTGTATGGGCTGTCGGAAAGATGACAGTATTGTCTTTGGCTATTATGTTAAATGGTGGGCATGAGATAGATGTATTTTTGGTTGGAAGAGTAATAATTTAATTTTTTTTTTTTAGTTCAGGATTAGATGGGCATTGGCTGACCATGTTTTAACAGAAGTTGCAATATAGCCCCTTACCTGAAGCTCAAGTCCTATACCCCCTGCTTGCCTTCTGCTCTCTGTTATCCTCTCTGTCCCATTTCCTAATCTACTCATCCTTCTATCTCCTTCCTAGCCACATCTTCCTACTACAACCCTTACTATTCTATCCATTATTCGGTCTAGTATTACCATTACCCTCCCTTTCCGGTCTACACCTGGCCCCCTCCTACCACCCCTGCCCCCTTCCCTGTGACTTCCTTTGAGAGTTTACATAGTTCGTCCCACATCCTAAGGGCGCCATCTTTAAATCTGCCCTCCTCGCTGCTGCTGCTGTGTGTGCCTGGCTGTGCTCTAATACTCTGCAGTAAGTTTCCATTTGTTTTGTCTATGAAGCTTTAATATGTATCTTGCTTGAACTTGTGATTAATTACTTAAATTGCTACTCAAGGATAAAAGTGCATACCTGGAGCCATAACACTGTAGTAACCTGTTATTCAGGTACTACATTCACGGAAAAGGGGTCTGCTTGATTTCAATATTTGTAGTTTGTTAGGTCTGTTGTTCAAACTAACGCGACTGCGTTTAACAAGTAGGTACTTTGTTTGAAGAACGATAGCTCTCTCATTTATCTTGTGAACCTGCCCTCGTAGAAACGCGAATGCGTTTAATTACGTTAGAGTACTTCACAGGCAGGACTGTTATGTTTAGCGGTTCCCGCCTGTAAACGCGAGTGCGTTTTACTGTATTGCATGACTAAATAGGTGAATCTATGTGAAGGGAATCGATTGTTTTGCTATTTCTAGCTTGAGTAAGATTTACTGCTTGCAAATGTATGCCTTTCAGGTATACGCGACAGTGTTAAATAAACAGGAACGGCTTCTTGAATAGGACTGTTCTTTTACAGTTTGTTCTGCTAGATTAACCTGACTACTCCTGCTCTCTGAAACGCGGATGCGTTTAGCTTATTTGGAGTCCCAAATAAGCGGGAAGGTTCTGCCTAGCTGTTTAGCTTATTAACACGTATCTGTTTTTCCTACAATGGTGTACTAATCATGTGGGGCCATTGTTTTGTTGTTTCAGCATGTAAGGGAACGCTGTACATGTAAATGTGAATGAGTTATTTCTCTTTGTGAGTGCTGGCTCCTTATACTGTGGTGTCCCTACCTGTGTATATTTATTATATATGGAACTGCGAATGCCTTTAAACTGAGACTGCTCCTAGCCTAATCTTCACAAACAATACTTTATAAATATACTATTCCTTGTACGCGAATGCGTTTAGTGTCAGGACTCACTGTTTGTTGTGCACTATTATACTAGCAATACTAAGCATACTTCCTTGAGGGACTGAAGATTGCTTCTGTTATCTTGCAACTGTAATTACACATGAGTATGACTGTTTTATACCGTTGCTGGTGATTTATATCAATGATAGCCTCTACATTTACAAATGTTTGCATATTTTCTATGTGTTTAAACCCCTATATGTAATGATGCTTTGCTTACTATTTGGATAACCTGATTTTATTTTTTTCTCCCACCTTTTGACTTTGTATTTGCATTACTGAATGTTAAGTTTGTACTATAACACTATTTCTTTCTCCTCTTTCCCTCCTGTACCAGCTTTCACCTCAAATCGACCCTGTGTTTTTGCCTGGGTTGCATTCCCTCTATAATCTCCACTAAGGTGCTCTCTGCACATTAACCTAGGACTCGCTCAGGACACTGGCTCCTCCTACCAACGGCTACCTCAAGATTGTAAGAAAGTATGTCCACCTAGTCATTCAGCATTAAGTTTTAACCTACTGTACCTGCTAAGCTATTAGACTGCCACTACCTAAGCAGCCAGCAGCTACCCTTTCCCCTTATTCCTCCATTACCACCACACACACTCCTTGGATAGCTACCTAGATTATCCTTTCTCTCCCATTAATATAGCTCTTACCTGGAAGCTGCCCTATTTGCTATTTGCACTTCCACAGTTGCCCACTAGATGTCACCCTCTCCTCATCCCTATCTGGGATACTAGTTTTCTTTTCTTTAATACACTTTAATTCTTACCTTCTTAACCTAATCCCTTTCCTCCTTCTAATACCCTGTCTTATCCTCTCCTCCTAGGCTACCTTCTCTTGCCTTGACTCCCCTTGCCTTCTCTGATACTTTTTCCCTTCTCCTCTGGTCTACTGTGTGTGCCCCGCTCCGCTCCCCACCCTACCCCCATATCCCACCCACCCCCAGGGGTCCTACCTTTACCTCTCCTCTAGACACACCCCCTTCTTTTCCACCCTATCACAACCTTACATATTGTATACTACCCTCCACTCACAAACCCACCTACCTAATTATAACTAACCCCACTCCTCTATCACTTACACACCTAACATATTATAGCACCTACTATATACCTTTCATTTCTACAGTACCTCCATCCACAACACACTAGAATATCACACTGACTCACAACTACCTCTCTACAACTTCCACTATGCCTAAGCCACAAATGAAACTACCTATCTCCTTCTTATTATTATTCTTTCTCATAACCACCTACTTCCTAACCTCCTATGAACACTCCTTAACTGCTTCTTTCTCACTTCCCTCTAAACATACCGGTATACCTGTAACATCCCCACCTCCTTCCATCTTATATACCTCCTCTCAATCCATATACCTACTTCCCAAATACCATAGGGTACTACACTGCAAACTACTACAAACTAAAGCAAAGAAAATATTCGATACAATCATAAAACATAAACCTGAAAACTATCTTACATTCCTCCATCTACTACAAGATGGAGACATTCAACCCAACCCAGGCCCTCTAACTTCCAACAAAACTCACCTCAAAACCCACTCTCCCTCATCCATTGCATCCTCTGACTTATTATCCTTGGCCCATCTCAACATACGTAGTATCTGCAACAAAATCAGTCAACTGCATGCCCTACTAGAAGTACACAACTTTGACATCCTATGCTTATCAGAAACTTGGCTAAAGCCCTCTATTAAAGACATTGAAATTACCCCACCTGGATATAGCATTCTGAGACTTGATCGTACCTCCAGAAAAGGAGGTGGAGTAGCTATTCTATATAAAACAAAACTAAAGCTTACTCTTCTGGACCTTACCCTTAACCAAAACAATAATGCCGAAATAATTGGCTCCAAAATTCAAATTAACAACACTAAATCTATAAACATCATCTGTGCATACCTCCCCCCTGGAAATAATATCCCCACCTTAGAACAACTTCTTGAACACCTCTCTATAAACCTCCCTCAAGAAACACTATTTCTTGGGGACTTTAACATTGACTGGAATTCTTGTAGCAATGCTAACCCCACCTCCCACATAAATCTTTTTGGTTTCAAACAACTAATTGATAGTCCAACTAGAATAAATAATAAAAGCAAAAAAGAAACCACCTTAGATTGGATTCTTACAAACTCTCCCCTACAAAAATACAAAACTGGCATTCTTCCAGATGATCTTAGCGATCACTCTCTTACTTATGTCATTAGGGCCAAAACTAAGCTAAACTTACCTACCTCACATAAAACAATATATTCAAAAAAACACTTTAATCCTGAAAGATTCCTAACAGAACTGTCACAATACAACTGGACCCCTCTCAAACATCTCTCACTCAACAATGCTGTTGAACACTTAAACTCAGCATTCCTGGCCATCCTGAATCAACATGCCCCAAAACGTATCATTAGAACAAAGACCAAAATAGCACCCTGGCTAACTTCTAATACCAAACAAAAAATTATACTTAGAAATAAATCGTGGAAAAAATGGCGGTCCTCCAGAAATCCAAACGATCAACAAATCTTCAAAGAACTCAGAAAGAATACCAAAAAGCTATACTTTCAGATAAAAAAATTATTACCTTGAACTACAACAATCAACCAAAAAAGAACCAAAGAAGTTTTGGTCTACTATCAATAATCTTCTTACCCCAGGCAAAGTAGTTACACCAAACCCACAAAACTTAGATCCTGACAACACCTCTTTAATAGCCAATAACTTCAACACCTTCTTTACTACTTCCATACAAAATCTAGCTAACCACTTAACCCCTGATTCTTCCCAACTGCTCTTAAATAACAGCAATAACTGCCTTCCGCCCCTGCAACTTCAACCCATACCTACCTCCTACATACAATCTCTTTTACAAAAACTTAAACCTACTACCCCCTCAGCTGATAACCTTCCTGCTGAATTTCTTCAAGTAGCAGCCAAAGTTATCGCCTACCCTGTTTCCATCCTCATAAACAGATCCATAAAAGAAAGTACTTTTCCAGCAATCTGGAAAATATCTCATATCATACCCCTACACAAAGGAGGCAAATCCACAGACCTTTCAAACTTTCGTCCTATAGCGCTACTATCTCCACTAGCTAAAATCATGGAAAAATGCATACACAAACAACTACTTAACCATCTCCTTCAAAACAACCTACTAGCAAATACTCAACATGGATTTAGACCTTCACATAGTACTACCACTGCTCTACTTTCCTTCACCAACACCATCAACTGTAATCGTAACAACAACAAACTAACCTCTTCTCTTTTCCTAGACCTGTCAAAAGCCTTCGACATGGTCAACCACACACTTCTACTACACATATTAAAATCCCTTGCTTTGGATACCTCCTCCTTAACTTGGTTCTCTTCTTATCTTGAAAACCGACAACAAGCAGTACTCTGGAAAAATTGTCTATCTTCCTTACTACCTATCTCTTTAGGAGTCCCACAAGGATCCATACTAGGCCCACTCTTATTCTCTATCTTTATCAATGACCTCCAAGCATCTATCCAAAACACTACATGTATACAATATGCAGATGATTCCACCATTATTTGCACAGCTTCCACTCAATCTGAACTCCACTCACTCACACAAGCTACCTTTTCTATCGTCGAACACTGGTTCTCAAAAAGATGTCTTCTCCTCAATCCCAAGAAAACAAAACTACTACTCTTCTCACCTACACACAAATCTACACAACTTAACTTCTCTATTACTGCAAGTGATAACTCTCTCATCTCCCCAGACTTAACAACTAAACTACTTGGTGTTACTATTGACAATAATCTTAGCTATGATTACCATATCAACAACACTATAAAAGCAGTTAATAAAAAATTGGCTCACTATACAGAATCAAACCCTACCTTACACCAGAAGCACGGACCACCTTAGCACAAACACATCTTATCTCGACCCTATTGTATGCCTCCTCTATTTACACTAACCTCTCCAAAAGCAACCTGAAGAAACTTACTACATCCTACCACAATATAGCTCGCTTTGCCACAGCATCCCAGTATAGAACACACCACTGTCTAAACTTAAAACACTTACACTGGTTGGAACTTCCCAACAAGATTATATATCAACAACTCTTAATAACACATAACATATTATATCAACCATCTAAAACACCTGCTCTCAGTAATCTTCTGAGCCCTTATAATAACTTGAAACAACTACGTTCTGCTGAAAAGCTTCAAGTCAACACAACTCGAATTACCAATTCTGCAGGTAACTGCCTTTTTCCCAACGCAGTAGGCAAAATATGGAATAACCTCCCCTCGCACATTACCTCTATAGGCTCCTTTGATCTTTTTAAAAAACAACTTCTTGCACATCTTAAAAACTTCTGGCTCTGCTCTTGTACCAGTCCTGACTGAGAAACCTTATACCTTCTACTATCATACTTCCTTACTTCTCAACTGCATTCCTTCTCTGTGTTCTCAAACAACATAATGACTTTACAGTTTCTACTGTTCTCAAAAAAAAAAAAATGATATATTGTATATACACTAATATGTAAGAAATGACCTGAATGGAGTGTAGTTTTAGATATAATTAATGTCTTTCACAATACGTAGATAGCATTATATGTGTTCGATTTTTCTTGATCTAGACTAATAACTATCCATGGTAACTCAATGTCTGTCTAAGAAACTCATAGTAAATCTTCAATTTGTATAACCTTTGTTTTAAATCTGTGGAGCTTTTCTCCCCGGGCCTCCACTGAAAATGGAAATTATCCAGCTGGACTAGCCCGGTCAACAAATGTAAAATAAAAAAAATAAATAAATATGAGGTGATGCCCTAGTTGTGTATTATTGAGGTTTTTGGTAAAAGGCACTTGAGTAAAGGTCCTGTGAAGTTTAGATGGTAGGGCGTTAACAGGGTACCTACTGGACAGCCCTATTATTAATGTGTTATATTTTAACATTTTACATTTCAGCATGATTGGCTTTGTTATTAGCTACTTTTGTCCACAAAGCTATTTTTAATAATTTTCAAAAAAATATTTTTGACACAAAAGGTTGCTTATTTAGATGTTGTATTTTTTATTGTTTTTTTCACAACTTTTGCATTCAAAGTATTATACTCAAAGTAAATAGTACTTAAGGTAGGCAGGTTTTATAGTATTTCGCCCCTACTTAACACTGTATATACGTTTTAAAAGTTTATTACATTATGCCTTTGTATGTTTATTGTTTTTTCCGCTTCCCTGACTTGTTTGTTATATATTGAAAGTGATGACAAGTATTTAAATTGTGCTTGGTTATGGTTATATTGTTTTAAAGTTTTATTCTATGTTATGTAATCAACTGACGTATGTAGTAAATATATGGAGGCATAGCCTCACTTTCAAGAGGGAGTGGTATTTAAAAAGTGCTGTTTTCGCGCTTTTTTAACCTCTGATGAAGCTACCTACTGAGAGTGGTGAAAACGCTGTTTGCATTTGTGAATAAAATTTCGGGTTAAGGTTTGATCTGGGAGCAGTTCTTTCATTGCACTACGGAACCTTTTGTTTCGCTGGTTTGTTCGTGTTCTTGAAGTTTGGTATGTTTCAACAGAAGTGAAAGATTCCTGTGTTTGAGAATGAAGAGCTTATAGAGAAGTGGCAGCACAGATAAGTGTTGAATCATCTGCATACTGTATTATAGAACCATGTGGAGTAGCTGTGCGTAGATTATTAGTAAGGAGGGCAAAAATGAGAGGGCCCAAGATACATCCTTGGGGGACACCAATGGATAAAGGAAGGCATGGAGATAGGTCACCCTGAAACAGAACAGACTGTTGACAGCCAGATAAATAGTTATGAAACCATGCTGTGGCAGATGGTGAGAAGGATAGGTCAGTTAGTACATCTATTAGTTTGGAATGGGAGACCATATCAACAGCTTTTGATAGGTCTAGAAAGATGGCAGATACAAAGTTGTTATTCCTGTGATGGTTTACGGTATTAGTGAAGGATAAGAGAGCAGCAGTGGTACTATGCGATGGGCGAAACCCATGCTGAGTGTTTGAGAGAAGGTTATTTGTTAGTAAAAATGTCATGACCTGGAGATGACTACACCTTTCAAGTAGCTTAGAAAGAGGTGAAAGAATAGCAATTGGATGATAGTTTGTCAGTTCTGTGGAAGGTCCCCCTTTATGAAGTGGGATTACATGGAAGATTTTCTACAACAGAGGAACCTTGTTTTCAACAATGGCTCTATTTCTAAGGATTGATACTGGGAAGGCTATAGATTCAGCTGCAATTTTGAGGTATTCACTGGGTAAGTTATCTATGGCAAGTGTAGTAGGTTTTAGTTTCTGGAGCAGTTTTTTTATAACGGCTGTAGGAACTGGGGAAAAAGAGAACAAGGCATTGCTAGTTGTAGACTTGGCTGGTTTGGTATCAGGAGTAGGGTTTGCTGCTTGGAAAGGGCAATTATAGATTCAGTAAAATGTTTTTCAAAAATGGTAGCTATGCTATTAGAATTGTTGTGGATGTTTGGGATCGGTGTAGTAGATTTCCCTGGGTGAAGGATTGAGTTCATAGCAGGCCAGAGTTTTTGAGGGTTTTTTTTTTTTGGTATGTGTTTACGAATGTTATCATAGACATTTATTTTATCCTGTTTTGCTTTTTGCCTTATTTTTCACTTCCTGATAGTGTTGTTTAGAAACTAAAGTGTTAGTCTTATGCCATAGTCCCCAGGCTTTATCTCTAGTTTTCAGAAGGGCCCTAGTGTCTCTGCTTAGCCAGGGGGTATAGTTTGATTTTACTCTGATGGTTCTAACAGGGGCATGTGCATTTAATATATCTAAAAAGGATTTATTAAAGTGGCTCACTGCATCATGTAGGTCAAGGTATTTGAGTGGAGTCCAGTTTCACCTTTGTAGGTCAGCTAGGAAGTTGTCAAGATTAAAGTTATGTTTTTTCTAAGCTGTTTAAACATAACATAATAGGTTTTGGTGCGAATGTGTGTTGTCGTATAAGAAATGTGGGTAGGTAGCTGTTCAGACCATCATGAAGGCAACCTGAGTGGAATGAGTGAGAAGAGTTATTTAGTAATATCCCATCCAAGGTTGATTGTTTTTTACTAGCTTTATCTATTTGGGTAGGTTTTTGAATAGTTTGTGTAAAACAGTGCAAGTCTGTGATGGATGGAGTGATCTGTATCAAATGCATGCCAGTCTAAATTAAAATCACCCAGTGGGAATGTCTCCTGCAATAGATGTTCTATAGTTGGGGCATTATTTCCAGATGGAATATAGTGGCAAATAATATTGTGTTTTTCTTGAATTTATAGTTAGTGTGGTATAGATGATTTCTGTACTGTCGAGTTGTGTGGTTTTGTAGTCAAGGAAAGTTAAAGTGAAATGGTCTTTAAAGAGGATAGCAACTCCACCTCCTCCTTTGTTGAGTCTATCCACCAGTAGTATGGAGTAACCTGGGGGTAGTATTTCATTATCTTTTGTACCTGGTTTTAGCCATGTTTCCATGATTATTACTATGTCTGGGGAGTATGTGGCTATATTGGTGTGGAGGATGTCTAATTTGTTGGCTATACTTCTATAATTAATGTTCATTATCAATAGGTCTGATTTTTTTTCTGTTTAGGATTGGATGTGTAGGGGTGTTGGGACTAGAGTGACTAGGAGGGTTGGTGTTATCTGAGAGTTGTCCAGGGTTTGGGTGGATGTCACCACTAAGCAGTAGCCTAGAGGCAATGCTGATAAGTAATTTCAATCATTTGATAAGCTCATTGTTGAGTAACTGAGGGTTATAGTGACTTTCTTTAGCAGGTATTATTTTAAGTGGAAAATATCGGGGGCTAGGAATATTGACAAGTGCACAAGAGATGGTGAGATATGTACATGGAGAAGTATGGTAAGGTGGGTTAGTGGTGTGATAAAAAGTTCGTGTCTGGAATGTTTTGTGGTGATAAGTAGTGAGGTGAGACAATAATATGAGTGTAGTAAGAAGTGATAGGTGAAGCATAGGCATGTTATAGGTCTTGGAAGAGGAACCAGGATAACAAGAAGTGCATGTAATTGGATGGATAGAGTGACGGAGTGTAAGCCTAGTGAATAAGAGTAGAAGCACTGTGGGCATGGGGGAGTGGAGTGAGCCTGAAGGGCAGAGCAAGCCCCAGCAGGAGGGAGTACAAAAAAAAAAACAATCAGGAGCCAGGAGCCAACATCAGTTAATGTTGGGGTCTACTCAGATTAAGAGTCACTGTTCTGGTCTGTTCATTGTCTGAAATATGCTGCAGGTTGCACTCAATAAAGGAACAGGGTATATGGGTTAGTTAACAGAAGTCCTACACAGCAAAACATGGTCTACATGCCAGAGTTGAAGCAACATTAATCATTACATTTTAAGGGTGATGGTGCTTTGATAAGTAATAAGGTGTTCACTATTCCTGTATTCACTGCATGTGTGTTCTAATCTGACACCATATAACTGAATAAAGAATGCAACAACAAATGCCAGACATAAATGTAATGAAATGCCTAGAGTAAGGTTCAAGCCTGTGTTCTGCTCATTTTGTCTGAAATAATGCTGTATATTCCACTCAGTCAATGAACATGGTGTATGTGTAGGTTAACTAAAGTCCTGGACAGCTGTCCATGCATCTAAATGCCACAGTTTAAGCAACACTATCAATAAAGTTTAAAAGGAGATGGTGCTTTGATAACTAATCTTTTCATAAAAGTGTCCACTACTCCTTTATTCACTGCATGTGTGTTCTAATCCGACACCAGTCAACTGTTAAATGTAAATGAATAAAGAATGCAGCAACAAATGTCTGAAATAAATGTAGTGCAATACCCAGAGTAAGATTCAAGCCTGTGTTCTGCTCATTTTGTCTGAAATGTTCTTCTTTTGGCTTTTTCCCGGTTAGGGGTTGCCACAACGAAACTCCGGTCTGCTAATGATTGGCAGTAGATATTTACAGTGCCAAGGTGCTAGCCTGAAGCCCAGCCTTCAACAAAGGCACACCCATTCACACATGTCTTTCGAATGCCACTCAACCTTGGGGAGGACATGCAGACTCCACACAGAAGGCGCTCCAGCCAAGAATCGAATGGGAGAGACCATGGGGAGGACATGCAGACTGCACACAGAAGGCGCTCCAGCTGAGAATCGAATGGGAGAACCTTTTGCCGTGAGGCGACAATGCTACTGCTGCACCACTGCGGCTTCCACACACATTCCTCATTAATATTAAATATAATTGCATAAAAAACGATATTGTTGTTGCACTAGTTAGTGAAACTATCAATTTCATTAGTGCCTGTCTGTGTCAGGAGATGTATTTGTATTTTGGATTGCAACCATGTTTTTTGTTCATTTTTGATTCCTACTGATTCAGGTCATGACTGAAGATGGTTCTTAAGTCAATTTGCTCACCCAGTTAACAACATAAAAATAAAATTTACTATAAATAGTGCATCTTTCACATGTATTAACAATCTATTTGAATTTTGTTCATTTGCATCTTGCTTGCTACAGACATTCCATGAAGTACTGCATTATACAAAAAAGATAGAGTAATTTTTGTTACGTGATATCACTTCTATATTTTGGCTTTTATTTTCAAATAACTTACTACTTAAACGTCCTGTGTAACTTTTTTTGTAATGTGTTTTGTAATGGAGCTTTTTGCCCCGGGCTTCCACTGAAAACGGGCTACTGGCCCAGTCAGACTTTCCCAGTAAACAAAAGTAAAATAAATAAATAAAAAATAAATTATGCATAGACAACCAGAATATTAAGGCTCTGCTTTCTGTGATGTTAGATAACTCTGTTTCAAGACCTGCAAATATGCCACTCATCATAAAATTCATGAAACCTATTATCTAAACCTAAACTATGTGGCATTTTACCAGATGTCCACATATTCCATTTAGACAAAATAAAATCTACACACTCGTACATAAATGCATAGTATTCTTGTAAACATACAAGCATACACAAATAGACGTGCATAAATATATACTTATGCACAAGCATAAATGTACTCATGTATACTGTGAAAAACTGAGGGGCTGCCAGTCCAGACAGATAAAATTTTGTAGATAATTCTGTCACTGTAAATATTAATATAATCCACAGGCTTGTTTTACAAATGTAAAGAGAACTATATGTTATGATTAAACTATAAGTTGTAGTGAGCTTCAAAAATGTAATCACAGTGCACCCTGCTAGAAGAAAGTTGTTAAGTAAAGAATTTTACAACAGTTTTTGATTTCAAGCTCGGAGGCAGGATGTCTGGGTTAGGAAATTCTTTCTATTGTTTTAAGGCAGAGATAATTATTAGATTTTACATCTAAAGTGTCCTTTATTGCTGCGGCTTCCTGGGAGGTACAAGATTACAAAGATATGGGGAACCTCAGCAGAGGTGTTAAGAATGATGTAATCTGAAATGACTCAGCAGTACTGTTTATTATCAATTTAAGGGTTATCTCAGAAAGAAAGAAGAGTATTTTGCATCTTATCTTGGATCTAGTAAGAACATCCACTTACCAGCACTTGCTTGCTTTGTATGTAAGTAGTATTTAGAACAGTGATTTCTCTTAGAGATAGATAGGAATATAGCCAGACTAGTCCAGCTGTTTTCTACATTCATGTCAGACATCATACAATATTGGTTTAAAGTATTTCCTGTGATTTCTGAACTCTGTAATGTCATTATGTTGAAGTAATAAGTATTGTTTTTTGTTTTTATTATGTATTATTAACTATTTTTAAACCCTTCAACTGTGGCTGTTTTGTGTAGAGATAATTCAAGCCCTAGAGTACTTGCATGTATTTGAAGATACTGTACAAAACCACTCCAATAGCCTTGCTGTTCGTCACACTTACTATTTGGATAATAATATCGCACAGTCAAATTGGACACCCTTTGGTAAGGGCCTTTATAGTAGCTGATAGTAGTGGTTGGTGACAGCTGGGTACTACCTTACAGTCTGGGTAGAAAGGGGGCATAGCCTGAGAATCTGTGCCAGCCTTCCCCAGGAGTGCCTATGTGCTTGCATGCAACTCACATCTCAAAGTGTGTGTGTGTCAGCCACCCGGGCAGGGGCACAAAGAACCGTCTGGACAGAGAAGGCTCTGGAGGCCCCTGCCTGACCACTCAGCCGAGATCCACACCCAATAGCTGTGCCAGTGGGGAGTCCCACCGGGGATCTGGACAGAGAGAGAGAAACCAGCCCCAGACTGACTGCGATCTCCATGTGCTTCCAATGGAAATCGAACTTTACTGTGTGTGCACCCGCCATCCTCCCAATGTGGATGCCCCTAATGCTGTATATTCCACTCGATAAATTAACATGTTATATGGTTAAGTTAACTGACATCCTAGACAGCTATCCATGTGTCTAAAGGCCAGATTTTAAAAAACATTATCAATAAAGTTTAAAAGGAGAACTTGCTATGATAAGTAATTTTTTTCAAAAAAGTGTTCATTATTCATGTATTCACTGCATGTGTGTTCTAATCCAACTCCATTCAATTCTTACATATTAACTAATAAATAATGCAGAAAGAAATTTCAGAAACAAATGAACTACAATATGAACTGGCACCTCACCTAAGTGTCATGTTTAATCATAGCCTCACCTCAGGTTTCGTGCCCACTGAGTGGTGCAGAGCTACAGTTATCCCAATCCACAAGGGGGGATCCACCTTGGATCCCAGAAACTACCGTCCCATCAGTCTGACAAGCCTTATCTGCAAGGCCATGGAGCGTATTATCATGGAACTTATAAACAAAGACATTGGCAACCTTCAAACACTGGACCCCACCCAGTTTGGGTTTGTGAAGGGCCGATCTTGTCTCCTGAACCTGATTGACTTCTTTGAATCAGTCTCCAGAGCCATGGACAAGGGTAAGGTGGTCCACACAGCCTATCTAGACCTTGCCAAGGCCTTTGACACCATCCCCCACTCTGGAATCATAGATAAACTTACTAAGTTGGGCATTAATCCCTATGTCACCCAATGGGTTGCTAAATGGCTTACTGATAGAACCCACACTGTAAAAGTAGCTGACTCCAAATCCAGCTCCAGACAAGTGACAAGTGGAGTACCTCAGGGTTCAGTCATGGGGCCGCTCTTGTTTGGCATCTACTTTTCTGAAGTACAGGTCAACACTAAGGGACTCTGGCTAACAAAGTTTGCAGATGACTGCAAACTGGGAGCCATTATTGAATCCCCAAATTATGTGGATACTCTACAAAAGGGCCTTACAGAAACAGATGCTTGGTGCAAGAGCCATGGGCTCAAGCTCAATGCCAAGAAATGTATTGTTATCCCCTTTGGGAAAAAACATGTATCCATGAATTACCATATAGGTGGCAGTACACTAAACACAGAAAGTGTGATAAGAGACTTAGGGACACAGGTGGACAGTGGTCTCACCTTCCATAACCACATTGCCACAACAGTCAGGAAATCCTTCTATGTGGCACAACTCATCACGAAGGGCTTTTCATCCAGAAAAAAGGAGGTCATTGTCCCACTGTACTCATCCCTCATTAGACCCATTATAGAATACAACGCCCCATTTGGTATGTACCTCTCAAGACATCTGCAACAACTGGAAAGGCCTCAGAAATACCTCACTAAAAGAATCACAGGCCTAAAGCAGATGCCCTACGCTGACCGCCTTAAAAAACTCCAGCTATACTCTGTCGCATATCGTCTACTCAGAGGCGATCTCTGCTTAACATACAAGGCCATGTCAAACCCAGAGCTGTTGGACATGCTACACTTAAAGAAATCCCATTCCCTCAGAGCTACACGCTCCAGGGATCTAAACCTTGTCATCACAACAAACAAAACATGCTGGAGGGATAGGTTCCTGACCCAGAGACTCCCCAGACTCTGGAATAGATTGCCCATACATGTCAAGCAGAGTGCCTCTTTGGACCTCTTCAAGAGGAACCTTGACGATTGGATGGGAGAAAGGAAATTCACCCCAGGGATCACATCAGTCGCCCTGCTAGACAGGGGTCCAGGAAAGTAAATAATGTGGGAAGAAATAGCCAGGGAATTGTCATGGCTAGGCTTGTATAGGCCCTAGGGCTGATAGCCTAGTACCAACCTATGAACCTATGAACCTATGCAATACCCAGATTAACTGTCAAGCTTCATTTCTGATCATTTTTCACAAAATATGCTGTTGATAGCACTAAGTAAATGAATGGTGTATACTGTTAGGTTAACAGACATCCTACACAGCCATATATGTGTGTAACCCATTTCAGATTTCAAGTGACATTAAGCAATACAGTGTAAACGGAGATGGTGCTTTGATAACTAATGTACGATTTCACACAAAATGTTGCAATAAAAATCGTAAAGGAGATGCTGTTTTGAGAATTCATTATATGCAAATAAAGTGCACATTATTCCTGTAGTCACTGCTTGTGGGTTCTAATCCCATGGCAGCCATCTGAGAAATGACCAGCTGTCTAGTGTAATCAGTGTACACAAACATACCTCTCAACTGTCAGGAATTATGCAGAATGTAATGACTACTACCTCATATGTCTGGTCATTGATTAGCAGAGATATGACATTACTTGGAATGCAACTTAATGGCAAATCCATTATCAGAACACCCTGCCACTAATGTATGAGCACACTGTGTAAAAATGTCCTCTGAAGTTGTACCTTTGTACAAACATTTGGTAGGGCTTGGTCCATAATGCCCCATGCTAACAGGCTGAGAGCTATATATGTACAACATTATCTATACAATATTTGCAGTCACTGTACTCACAACTGAAATTTTCCGTATGTAGAAGTATATAGTAGAAAACTATGTAATAATATTACCTATCAAGTTACTAACTTGTTTTTCTTTCTCACCCCCACCCTTTCTCTTTTTTAATTTATTAATTATATTTATTATTATGATTTGATATTAATATATTATTTATAAATACCTCTTATGTTGGCCTTGTGCACAATTTCATATTGCTTTGCTGTTAAAATACATTTTATTTATTGACATTTGTTAACCGGGTTGGTCCAGCTGGGCTTGTGGTCCATTTTTAGTGGAGACCTGAGGAGAAAAGCTCCAAAAAAAACCCACAAACAATTTACAGAGAATCAACCATTTGAGTCAAAAATATGGTCAAATTCAGTTATACAAGGAAGTTAGAGAGACAAAGCAGAAATGCAAACATGTTATATACATATCAATATTTTTACACACTAAAACATATATTTACCTATTTACAAAAAGAGTTAAGTCCAGCAGTATTGATTGTAGAGTTTAGTAAGTATCCACAACAGTGGAGTACTTAGCTCTATGTGGAGGGTTGTGGAGAGCTTAAGTAGGGGCTTGACAAGGACATATTTTGGAGTTGAGCAGATGACGTTTGAGGTTTTTCTTTAAAGTGGGATGGGTGAATGATTGAACAAATGTCTCTTGGGAGTTTGTTCCAGGCTTGGGTGACAGAGTGTTTATATAGGAGTTTGCCAGCTATTTTTTGGGGTTGGTAGCTTTGTAGTAGTTGCTGATTAGAAGTACGGAGAGTCCGTGGAGGAGTGTAGCTAGAGATGAAGGTAGAGAGAGGAGGGCAGGATGAAGATTTGTAAAGAATAAAGTGTAACATTTGAAGTTGTGTCAGCAATAGAAGATGGGGGAATTCTAACCAGTGGAGTGTATGTTGGGAAAGGCAGTGATGTGTATTGTATGGATAGTCCGTGATAAATCTAGCTATCTTGTGGTAAGTTTGTTGGAGTTTGTTTAAAGTAGTAGTTTGGATTATGGTGAGTACTGGGGCAGCATATAGAAGGGAGGGGAGGAGAAGAGCTTGTTCAAGGGAGAGTCTGGCATTTGTAGTTAGACATTTCTTTGTTGCGATACAGTAAACCAATTTTTGTTGCGATACAGTAAATCTAGTTTCTGTGAGTCTTTTTTATATTTTGAAGGATGTGCAAGTTGAATTAGTTATTATTTATTTATTGTTGTGTTCCTCATTATATTCTTTACTATTTATGTTGATTAATCATTATTATCTTCTATTATGTTAATACTAACATTTGTTTGGTTATGTTTGTGTTTACTTTATGTTTATATTTAATTTGCTACAGAGCGACAAGGTAGACCAGTTCCAGGTGATCCACCTATCTTTGCTTCCCTGGCCACAGCACTGAGGCCCAGCACATCTAGGCGGTAGCCTGGTGGCACCACCTCTGCTGCTCCTGCACTACCTGGGACATTGGGTGGTTCTGCCCCACAGGCTGGGGGTGGTCCCCCTCTGGTGGTGAAAGTGGAGGGGATGATTATGTCACCCGTGAAGAACTGCCAGGCATGGTGTGTGGGCTGCTGCACTGAACTCTCAGTGCTCACCTACACTGGAGGGAGAGCATGCTGTCCATCCTGATGGAGCAGCCTTGCCCCAGATGACAGTGTCAACCACTGCCTCCATAAAAGCAGTGAAGGTACAGTGCTAACAGTCCCATGGGTAAGGACTTGAGTCATACTGCTACCTTATCTGATGTCCATGGGACTGGGACTCCACAACACCCTCCTCAACCATGGTGTTCTCCCCCCTTGTTGTGTCACACACCAACCCTGTCTGTTGTCTTGTCTGTCTTTTCTGTCTACAAATGCTTCCTCATCTTCTCAACCTACCTCCCCCACATGTGCCTATGTCCCTTCCTCAATATTCCACTCCCACCTTAAAAAAGGCACCTGTCTCAAAAAAAAAAACATTGTCCCATACATAGCTCTCTATTTCACACAGATGTCCACTTGACACATGTAATTTCATCCAGTTGGCTTGACAATGCACTTATGCTGTCCTCACCCCTCTCTCTGTGGGTAACAGTCCAAATTCAGCTAAAAAATCTGTTAAACTGCACAGTTGCTGCTGTACAAGAAATGGATAGATATGGATCTTGTCTATACCCTTCCTGCACATACCTACTTGCCTTTCACTGTTTTTCCCCTGCTTGCACCCCATTTCACCACTGTCCTATCTTCCCATTTTTCATTCCTTATAGATTTTTGCACAATGCTGCATGATGCGCAACATCGCTAAGCTAAGCTAAATGGGGCTATTTTGATATATGTGTGTGTGAAATAATATTAATCACATTCAAAAAGTGCACCTTGGTTCTATTTCATATCCAGGACCATCACACCTGCAGACCAGTGCATCAACCCACCAAGCCACACAGCTGTTACTTAACACACGTGTTTTAAGCAAACATAATAACTGTCATTTTCCCATCATTAAGCATGTTAAAGCAATGCTGCGCATCACAGTGCATTGTGCAAATTTGATAAAAGAGTAATAGAAAAATGGGAATGTAACTAGGACTCTGGTATAGGAATGCATCATTATAAAGCCAGACACAAAATAATGGATGTAAGTGTGATGTCTAACAGCAGGTAACTGTGCAATTATATCTGCAACATTTAAAAATATACCTGCTAAAACATTAATGGAAACATAGGTGTTTGGGACTCCAGTGAAGAAATACATCCCTCTAAAGCCATACACAGAATAATGGATGTAAATGAGGTATGGAACAGCATGTAAGTGCATAATTATATATTGAAAAATACAGCTGCTATGACAGTGACTCAGTAGAATTCTTGAACCACAAATTGGTTCAGAGGCAATCACCTGCTAATGAGAGCCATCTTAAAAAGGCAAACTCCTAGCTAGGGAAACCATTGTGCATGACAGTTACTTTCTATGGTGAACTTGTCACAGCATGTATATATCTGTGCCTTTCAAAAGAGGAGTATTGTACTCCATCAGGAATGTAACCATTTTATTTTCAACATGATGCATATCTTTTAATGTATGTAGGGGAATGGGAATTACATCAGTAAGCCTTTCTTAGAACTGTACAGGTGACATGCCATTGACCTGCAGCTGTGTAACACCTACACAGGATGTAGACTACAGCAAGGGTTTAATACTGTCTGTTAACTAGGGACACAGATTTCCTGGATACTGCCTTTGTTGGCAGTTGTAATACTTCACAGCTATTTTTTGGCATTGTACTATATACATATGTTATGGGGAGGGGGCTTTCCTGCTATGGGCCAAACCACAAGTGGACTCCTGTGTTGGCTGCCTAATAATATGTGAGTATCTGCATGGCACAAGCAGGTATAGGTCACTATTTCCACTTTTCTAGTTGCTTCCACACCATTTGTATGATTGGCGCACTGTTGAAAATGAGATGAGTAATCAAGCAGGGAATACTGATATCCTTCCTTAATTGCTCAATCTGTACATACAGTACACACACATATGTCATCCTGACATGTGTTCTCATTATTTTGTATTTCAAATGATAACATGCACACGAGAAGTCATCCACCTTTCACTGAAGTGGAAAAAGAACTCATAACTGAAGCATTAAAACAACACTATCAAGTCCTGCTGTCCAGACGGAGGGCAAATAGGCAAGACCAACAAGACTTGTGGGTTGAACTGGTCCATAACATAAATGCTGTGGGTCATCCGAGTCTCACATATGAGCAGGCAGGGCAGCATACCACAGACATGATCAACTTGGTATGCAGATGGGCAGCGGACGTGGCCAGGAATGGTCAGGTCACTGGTGTTGGGCCTGTAGCGGAACAACCTCTATCAGCCACTGAGGAATTCCTGGTGAACCCTGCAACACGGGACAGCTCCCAGACTTCCATCACAGCATGTGTCATGGATGTGAGTGCCACCATTTCCATCCAAGAGGAGCTTCCAGGTATCTTCAGTTAAATCAGCATTGGAACCACTGTAGCATTTAGTGTGTCAGGGTGTGCATAGTTTTACATGTGTTTCAGGTGTTTTATGGGGTGGGGGGAACTAGGTTACCTGCAGTTTTAAGCTCATGCATAGACTGTGACCCACATACCTGTTAACATAGCAGCTACTGTAAATTGGGGCTCATCATCTTCATCATCATCATGTTCTTCCGGCTGTTCCCATTAAGGGTCGCCACAGCAGATCATCTGTTTCCATTTCTTCCTGTCCTCTGCATCTTGCTCTGTCAAACCAACCACCTGCATGTCCTCTCTCACCACATCCATAAACCTTATATTAGGCCTTCCTCTTTTCCTGTTACCTGGTAGCTTCATCCTTAGCATCTTTTTCCCAATATACTCAGCATCCCTCCTCAGCACATGTCCAAACCAACGTAACCTTGCCTCTCTGGCTTTGTCTCCAAACCTGGGCTGACCTTCTAATACACTTATTCCTCATCCTGTCCACCCTCATCACACCCGTTCCAAATCTTAACATCTTTAACTCTGCCACATCCAGCTCTAACTCCTGCCTTTTTGTCAATGCCACTGTCTCCAACCCATATAACATAGCTGCAGAATCTCAACAGTGTACATAATTTATGTATTGCTCATGAGAGTCCAGTTTAAAGAGCTGATATTTTGAAATATTTAAAAATTTGGGTTAGAAATTAATGACCTCATGCCCTACTATCTCAGATTGTGGGTTGTACATGTCTGTTATAGTGACAGCATTGAATGCAGCTTTACATATACTGAAACATAGGACAGGAGATCATAGGAGTACAGGTATTAATCTGATGCTTCCCCCTTTATATCACAGGTGACCTGGGAGTTTGGTCTTTGTCCCCTTCACAACCTGAAGTCAGAGTCTCTTCAGACTCTGATGATGATGGTGGCCAAAGTGAGGTACAGCTGGGGGTTGCAGGGGGCTGAATCTGCCACAGAGGTTTACATCCCTTGTCTGCCCTCATTATCACCATACACAGTATGCCTATGCATACCCAATCCCCTGAGGCCACAGATATTGGACAGTCAGAAGGTGGGGACATTGAACAGGGAAGTGTAGCTACTGTGGCTGCAGTGAGTGTCAACACTGGCCATAGCCAAACAGTTGGTGAGGTTCCACATAGACAGATTGATAGGGATGATCATAGGAGGCCTGTTGTCCCTCCACCACCTGTTGCACGTGTCTCATCAGGTGTCACTCGGTGTATGTTTAGGTCCATCATGGATGCACAGGCACATTCTGAAAGGAACTCAAGACAAATGCTCAGGGTTATGGATGCAGCACAGTCTGACATCCATGACTGCATCCATTGAGTTGCAGATACCCTGGATTGGATTGGTTGACTGATACAGTGGAAAGATTTTGGTCTGAGACAGATCTCACACTATCTGCCTTGGAACGCACATTGTCTGTGATGAAACATTTGGTTGGAGTTGAGCATCAGACTCATGGGTGTAGGTCAGCAACTACATCTTTTGAGAGTCCACATGGCCGTGCAAAATCACGCTTCCATAGTGGCAGTACATCCAGCTCTCCAGAGGGGAGTGTGTTGCCCACACCAAGATGTGGCAAGCCATGGGCTCATGGTTCTCGGCAGTCCAGTGGAGGACATGGTCCCAGAAGACAGCAGTCACTCTCAATTAGTAGCGCAGCATCTGATCTTGGGCATGGAGGTGCCAGTGCAACTCCTGCCAGAGCCAGTTCTCATGTTCAGGATTCGAGATGATGAACTTTCAGCTCTACCATACATGGCTCAAAGCTGTCCAAAATACATTCAAGTAGGGCTAGGACAGAGCTTGGCTCTGTTCATGCAGACACTCACACATCACTCTCATACTCACGTCACTTACAGATACGCATGCTACAATTACATGGTCCATCTTGCCTGCTCCTCTTTCTGACTCACACACACACACTAGTCAACCTACTGGGTCAGCCTATGCTTCCTGCACCCCATACAACACCCTGTGCAAGTGATGATACCTGTGCCACATACCTGTCATTATTCTCACTGATGCAGAGAAATGAAGCTACATGTCTGATGAACAGGATGACTGTCTAAATTAATATGTATTTTCTTCATCCATTGTTGCCTCTGACATGCTACTTATTCTGGTCAATCACACACTTTGAATGTTGCCATTTGTAATATGTAAACCACATTATGTTGTGGATGTTGCATTGGATACTGCTGTAATGGCTGTGTAGTCACACAATGAAAGGTGCCTCATGGTACTGTTTATGTTTCACATTCAGAATTGTGTAGGACACACCTATGGGTACACATCTACTATAAACCCATCAATGTCAGAGCACAGGATGGAATGACAGCACATAAGAAAAATGTCATCAGAAAGGTAAAACAGTATAGTTGCATGGCTCCATGAGTTCATATGTGTATAATAGGCTAACAAAAACAAGGGCATCTTTCATGCTAGCCATACATCCCTAAACTCTGACAAGGTCTGATACCCTTGCTAAGCATAAGCAGGGTTCTGAGATCTGACACATGGACAAGCTGTGGGGGTGTGAAGTTAACCATCCACAGTTTCCCTACATCCATTAGAGACATTTGCTCTACAGCAGTTATCATTGTTGTGTTCCTCATGCTTTTGTGTAACTTGCACATGATTTGCGTTAGGGTGGAACTGTGCTTCACATGCATGGGAAGCCTGTTACATATTGGGTGTAGTGTCTGGGCTACATACCTGTCTATCCGGCATGTCCTGTTTATACCATAGTCAAGGTGTAGGAGTGTAGGACAGGTAAGTCTCGTGGGGTCTGACACTTCCCTGCATGGCAGGCATATACCTCCTCTCCAAAGCATGTCAGTGACAGAATAGAATCCACAGTTTTGGGTTTGTTACAGTCTGCACAAGATATGCTATGTACACTGTGTATTGGTTTACTGTGGATCCTGGTTAGTTACATACCAAATGTGGAATTGCACTCAAGAATAGGTGTGATGAATGCTGAATACAGTGGAACAATGACTGTCTTGGATTTATGTGCTATATCTTTGTTTATAGGTTGCGTAACATAGAATGCATCCCCAAATATTACCAACTTGCGACAGTCATAAGCGAGATCACTATCTATGAATCTGTAAGCCCCTGACTACTGGATCAACTGTTGGAGGTGTGTGGTCAATACGTCAGTCACCAGGGGTGAATGACTTCCCACTGGATAGTACTGTGCATTCCTTGGCATTTAATGTTAGTCCATGGCTTTGACAATAACTGAATGTCTGTGTCAGGCCATCCTGGATAAGTGTTGAGTCAGTGTGGGATTCAGTGTCATCTCCTAATTTGCAATCTTCCACAAATTTAGTCAGTCAGAGGCCAATGACAGCGGCCATGACTGCAGACAAGTAAATGCCTAGGAGCACCTCATACCCCACCCAAACCCACATCACACATACCTACATGTGTGGAATTCTTTAGCAGGCACATAAGTAAACATCAGACACCTCAGAAACCTTGATGCAAGTTCAGTACACATAATCATACCTCTGCAGAACACAGTACACATGATAGCTCATGCACCACTGTCTCACCAATAAAACACCTAAGTCAAAACAAAAAAAATCAAACACATTACTCATAGATGATTACATCATGAGACACATTGATGTGCTTCTCACCAGGCTACATAAGAGAAAGGTCATGGTCAGCTTTCTGTTAGGTGCCAGGATATGCCATATCACACATGCACTCAAGTCTGTCAAAATCAGGTACTGTTATGACTACTTCATAGTTCCTGTTGGTGTGTACAACTTGAGACATACCTTTCTGGACTGTATGCAGAAATGACTAGGCTGACAGACTATGTGTCTCAGGCAGGTATGCCCTTGGCCTTGAGTTGCATTTTACCATCACCTAGGATGATGGCTCAATGCAAACAGAAAATGATTGACTTCAATAATTGCAGTAGTGTTTGTTGTCAATGTAAGGGGATCCATTATCTGTCAACTTGGGATTACCTGCTCAACAGACTTCAATGATTTGCCATAGATGGTCTTCATCTGTCACTCCTGAGATTTTGGCTACTGGCCACCTCTGTTGCCACCCCCATAATGCACCTTCTAGGTAATGTCTCAAGGAAAAACTTTGAAATTAGAAAATGCCATCTACAAACAACATCATGGTTATGCTGCTAAATGCTAGGAATGTCACTACTAAACTCCACTCACTGGAAGCTGTCCCCACCTTGGAAGATGCAGACATTTGTGCAGTCACAGACACCTGGGTCAAGACTGTGGAGAGCACCACAGCCATACCAGGCTATATCCCCTTCCACATGTTTAGACCTCAATCTTAAAGTGTGCAAAGTAATGGAGGTGGAGTATCCATATTTATTAAGGATAGATGCACATCCAGATTGGTTAGACAGTATGATTCCCTGGAGAAACTACAGGTGCTATTGACTGCCTTGAGAGTGCCTAATCAAGTCATTGACAGCTACAGGAGCAACTCCATGAATCAGGACACCCACTGTGCTTAAATGGATCTACTTGAGTCTATCAAGATATATCAAAACAAGATGGTTTTGGTTGACTTTAGCTACCCACCAATTGAGTAGATTACTCATGCTCAAACTCACTTGCCCAGAGGTTAGTCAGTTTCCTTAACTACAATGTCCTGGACCAGCGGGTTGACGTCCATGCAAAGGGAGACAATGTACTGGACTGGGTGCTTACCAATATGGGTGACCACTGTAGATCCTCCACTGTGACGTCCTCCCTGGTGAGATCTGACCACAAATTGTTCTCACGCAAAGTATCACACCTGACACCCCCTCCTGGCAGCATATAAAGTAATAAAGTTCAACAAAACAGATTATAACCTCCAATGGGATGGTATGAATATCTCAACTGCACCACCATCCTCAGATGGAACAGGCAACTATGCTGAGCTCTACACCAATGCTTTGTGCAAGCACCTGTACAACTGCATTGACTCACCTGTACCCGACAGGGGCAAAACAAGCTCCTCATGGCATAGCAAACCTGCCTGTGGACAACTGCCATTAGCAGGCTTTATAATAAGATGGAGACATTGGTCTCTCACATTAGGAGGGAGGGAGGCCCCAAAAAATGGTAGAACTTCCTCCTCAGCTTAAACAAGCAAACAAGTGTTGTTGTGAATCCCTGCAAAACAAAGTATGGCAGAAAACTAGCCTCCTCCACAAAGGACAACCACAAGACATTCTGTAGTTCCATGTGTAATGTAAAAGGAAAGACCCACATTGTTGACAAACTCGTATATAATGATACCACATATAATGAGCTTGTAGACATAGCTAACCTGTTGGCAGAGAGGTTCTGTGACAAGTGCACTCCCCTGTCCCCACCACATGTACACCATGACATCCTACAATCTGTCCCATACCTTGTATCACTAATGAAAAGGTACTAAATGCCATTCTAAGGTGACAAATGCAGCATCTATTGGACCTGCTAACATCCAGGGTTGTGTCCTACATGGTCTCCAGCATGGATTACCAACACCATTGGAAACTTTTTGCAATCATAGTGTAACAACTGGCTGCATCCCAGCTGACTGGAAATCAGCCACTGTTATCCCCTTGCACAGAGGTGGTGCAGCCACTGACCACAGGAGCTATAGACCTATTAGCCTGACTAGCCATAGCTGTAATGCCATGGGACAAATCATCATGGGCCGCATCAAGAAAGATGTAGGAAATCTGAAAACACTTGACTATACACTGTTTGGATCTGTGAAAGGAAGATCATGCCTGTTAAACCTGGTAGACATCTATGAGGTGGTCACCAATGACCTGGATGAGGGGACATCTGTGCATACAACCACCTGGATTTAACCAAGTCATTTTGTTTGACACTATTACCCACTCAGGCATCATTGACAAACCCATCCAGCTAGCCACCAACAGTAATATCATTATTAGAGGGGTCACTAACTGACTCACTGATAGCATTCATATAGTCAGAATAGGGGTATCCACCTCAAGTAGCAGAGCTGTAACCAGTGGTGTGCCACCAAGTTCAGTCCTAGGTCCCCTAAGGTTTGCAGTACATTTATCCAGTGTACATACACAAAGTGAATGTCTATGGCTGACAAGGTTTGCTGAGGCCTGCAAACTAGGTGCAGTCATAGACTCTCCAAATTATGTCAACATCCTACAAGAGGATCTTGTTGACACAATGATGGCATTAAACTCCATGCAAATATATGTAATATAATTTATTTTGTTACCAGCAATATCCCTGCCAAGTAGCACATCAATAGCAACACCTTAAGTTCATACTCAGGAGTGAGAGAAGTGGACACACAGACCTGGGCACACAGGTTTACAGCTACCTTACTTTAGATCACCATGTCTCCACAATGGTAAGAAGGGCATTAGATCTTTCTCATGTCATAACTGAGGGCACTGTCACCTGAATATGAAGTAGTTATAACCTCCATGTACTCTTCCCTCATCAGGCCAATATGTGAGTGCAATGACCATTTTGCTATGTATGTTTTGAAGCACCAGTGGCAATTGCAGAGGCTACAAAGGTTCATTGCAAGGAAAATTCAAGTCTTCAGCATCTGTCCTATGGAGACAATTGGAAATCACTGTAATTTTAGTCTGTGTCTTACAGACTAAAGACTATTCAGAGGTGATTTCTACTTTGCATATGAGGCAATCTGTGAACCTGCCTTATTGGTAATGTTGCATATCTGTAAGTCAAATGGTCCATAGATTACTCACTGTAAAGACCATAACCTAGTATGTGACATCAATAAAACAAGCTGGAGGGAGAGATATGTCGACCAGGGTTTAATAAACCCTTGTAATAGACTCCCACTTAATATCAAACAGCACACCTCATTGACCTTCTTCAGATGCAATCTGTACTATTGGATGTCTGTATGATTGGATGGGTGACCAGGGGCAATAAGTGATGATTGTATAAATAACAGTAAGAAATTAAGAGCCTTGGGGCCATTAGCCTTGTAAAATCCAATGATTCTATGATTTCATAGGCTGATGTAAAATGCTCTGACTGACATCCACCCACACCAACTTGGCTACAGTGAGAATGCTATCACTATCAATTAATGTTTACAGAAATCTGCATAGCATACACACACTCTGAGTTCGCCGCAATTAGATTAGAACCCCTACCTAGTCTTACACTCTACAAATCATAGTACGTAGCGCACGCACCACAGCTCAAGTCTGATATTAATATGTCTTTAGGTACTCTTATGCTAGATGAAATAAGCAGGCCTTGTGGAAGACAGAAATTTTGAGGCCTGCCTCACCTGCTCCACCCAAAATAGTGCAACATGTTTCCTCTTTCTAAGTTAGTGTGGTAATCATATTTGTTTTGTAGGGGAATGCACATACACACCCAAACAAAGCGAGTGGGCTGTACTGAGATTAGAACCCCTACCTATCTTGTATTGCACATTACAGATCACAGTACTTAACCCATACACCACACTTCTGACATTAAGATGGCTGCTGGTAGTCTTATGGTATATGACATCAGCAAGCCTTGTAAAAGACAGGAGTTTAGAGGGCTGCATCAAATGCAAGGGCCAAAAAGTGCATATCCATTGCACTTTGGAAATCAGTGGGGGATTTACATTTGTTTTGTAAGGAGATGCACATACACACCAAGTGGACTGGAGTGAGATTAGAACCCCTACCTATCTAGTTCTCCACACTATCGCTCACAGTACTTAATATATGTGCAGTGGCTTAAGTCTGCTTTAAAAATTACTGCAGGTGAACTACTTATAGAGAACATATATAAAGTCTGTGTGGAAAAGCATGTGTGGCCTGCAGAGTGACATTGCTTCTTACTGTCATGAGCATCTAGTAGCCTAGCAGTCAGACAACTGTTTTTTATCCTAACAATGTGGCAACAGTATCCGTTTTGGCCATATGTTTCTGTTTGCATTTGGATGGGCAAGCCTGTGGCCAAAAGATATTTGCTTTGTCAATGTGTGAGTACACAGCATTATACATTACACAACTTGTTCACTTGTTGGTGTATGTGTGGTGGCATCCAGCAGGCACAGGAGGCTGTAAGTGAGTGCATTATCTACTGTTGAGCCCTTACTTTTGGTCCTTTGACCAACATTATATCTGTGTCATACTACAGCTTTAATCTTCGCAATCTAGGTATGTTGGCAATACAGACATGCACACACATATATACACATATATATATATATATATATATATATATATATACATATATATATATATGTATGTATATATATATATATATATATATATATATATATATATATATATATATATATATATATAAAGCAGGTGTGTGTGTATATATATATATATATATATATATATATATATATATATATATATATGTAGGTCTGTGTCTGATATACATATGTGTTATCTAGATATATTGGGAGACGGACATGTATGTGTGTATGTATATATACATACATATATATATATATATATATATATATATATATATATATATATATATATATTTAGAGAGAGAAATACACACACACACACACACACATAGGAGATATATATATATATATATATATATATATATATATATATATATATATATATATATATATATAAAAGACATGATATATTATAAAAGTCATTGTGCAAGGGGCAACAGATTTGTGTTTGCCTTAACTAAGTGCATGAGCATGCCCAGTTTGAGTTTTGGCTACTTGTAAACTGATTCCAGCCTATACCTAGCTGTATTCCTGTCCTGGATGTATTACACAATATGACATCTGTACTTGTTTCTGCACTGCTGCACTTCACTCACATTGGCTAAAATTTTCTAAACTTGTCTTATGTAATTAATATGTGGCATCATTTAAAATAGTATAGCACAAACAGACTGACAATATGCAGGACACAGATTATTGATACCTCACATCCAAAAAAAGTGGATGCTTCTAGATTATAGCCATGAATGCCAACACACAACCTGATTGCCTTAGTCTTTTAAGCCACAGAAGCTGCTTGACAGATGAGGGGGGGGGGTCATTCATCGCACAATCACCTGCATTAATAAGTGCATTGGTTATTCCTCCTTTACCTAAAACATACATCAATTTTAATAATACTGTCCTGAAACTGAGTGAAATGTTCATGTACCATTGATGAGCTGCTGTTACTGCAGTTACAAGGGAACACTGCTGTGTTGGGGGTGGGGGAATAACACCACATGTTCTGCTGGGATACACAATAGTGTTACTATCATTATCCCCACTGTCTAACATCTCTCTTCCATTATGTAGCAGTAATCTGTTGCAGTAAGACTGCATGAATATTTCATGCATGAAGCCTACTGAATAGAAATGGATACATGTTAGTGGAATGGGTAGCTATAGTCCCATGTGGATATTATTTCTTTCCAAGTAGCCCAATATCAAACAAACAAAACCAGAAGTAGCAGAACTGAAGAACCAAGTAGGTAAACAACAAATGCATAATTTGCCCTTTTATGACATTATTAAAGACATGTTGTGGGTGCATGCTCCGCCTCTCCATGTAGGTGTTCTTCCAGCAATCCTTTCTATAGGTCCTGGTCTGTACACTGCCATGGTGGATCCTTTGGGTTTTGTTGTTGCTGCATTTGGTGTTTAGCAAATTGGTCCTTCAGTTCTGCTTCTTCTGGTTTTGTTTGTTTGTATCCTGGTTCTACAGGGAGCAGAACCCATGGCTGATGCTTTAACTGCTACTCCATCTACTGAAATTGAACTTGGCTATCAACCAGAAGTCGCGCATGGATGGTTGTTTAGTGAACGAGGCCAGTTGTTGCTGGCACAAGGTATTAATCCGTTTATTTAATTAAATCCTGCAAGTGAAGATTGCATGGGAACCTGCCTTACCTGCCGATGATGAAGAGTTAAAAGGTTTGTTTTTTCCATTTGAGATAGACTTGTTTAAGCTAAAGTTTCTGCAATGGCAGCGCTATCAATTAAACACCTGCCTGCACCACAGGATAGTGCCTCGCAGCCTCAGGGTGCTATGTTTGCCTACGTATGGAAATACATTTCCAGAATTACTGGCACAGTGGCAGGAAATTACCCCACAGACAAGTTTCAAATATATGCAGTTGCTAATCAGCTATTTCGAACCTGAAGTAAGTTCATTGACAAAAAAACTAGAAGCTATACAGGTGAGCACAAAATTGAGGTTTATAGAAGAAATTTGTGAAAATAAAATGGATGATCAGTTCTGCTCCCAGAATGCCTATGAGAGTAGGCTTAAACAGATCAAATTGAAGAAACTGAGGAGAGATTATAGTGATTTTGTGAAGGGGAATATATTCATTTGGCCAAAGGAAAGAATGAACACAAGTGTATATCTTCCCAACTCTGTCAATTCTAATAAGACTACAGCAGATCACTTTTGTAATAGTGATGCTATTCATAAGACAGTGGAGGGAGGAGTGATTGCTGCTGCCACAGTTGACAGGGGCTTATCTAATCAATGAGAGGGTGACAGCACTAGCTCAGTAGTGGATTGTACTGCAATGGGCACTGCTACGAAAGGTGCTTTGGTGGACAGTTTACCTCCTACATGGAGCCTTTAAGAGCTTTTATCCTCCAGAGAGAATTTGGGGGCAAGACCCAAACAGGATAAGTAAAAAGACTGCTTGGAACCACCACGATAAAGTAAAAAATCCAGTTTATTTTGAAAACAAACAAGCGCTTTCACGCATACAAATGCGCTTCATCAGGTTATAGTTTGAACATAAAAAACGCCATTTATATATTAAAATAGTCATTCAATTAAACAGGATAATTGCCAATTAATCAATTAGTTAAAACATAATCAATATGATTAAGACACCTTTCATCTCACGTCACTTCCTTAAGCAAGTTTTTTAACTATATGCTTCAGGTAATAGACTTAAAGTCTTAAAACAAATACGACAATACATCAAGTATTCTTATGCATAGCATGAAGACACTGCAATAAGAAATAATCGAAACATCATATTATGTATTTCAGCCAATAATCAAAATAAAAATAAAATAAAGTAAAGCTTCTGAAAGACTTCTAAGAAATTCATTCCTCCATTTTTATGTCTAAGTCAGACATATAATGAGCAAAGTTGTATCAAATGTATGGTGCGCGAAGCTATATGCACACGCTATGATCTAGAAATATAAAATATCATGCTGTTAAAACATTTAAATAAGTCAAGCTATATACGAGCTTGCTATCATTAATTAAATAAATGTAAGATGTGATCTTTCCACTCATTTATAATTCATTGCCATTCTCAAAGCATGACTAGCAAGCAGTCTTGAAAACAAACAAATATATATAAACGGCGTCAGCGCACATGAAATAGGTCATGATATTTTTTATATCTTACACCTTTTTAGTTATTTTTATCCTTGTTGCATTCCACAAGCCGTAGGGCTATCTCATATGTGGTGGATGATAAGATAATTATCATAATTAGCATATAAATCCATTTAAAACAGGACGATGGCAAAAACAAAGCTCACAACCTCCATCTGTGACGCCAAGCGCTCATAATGCAAAGTATAGTTAACAATGTTTATTAAAAAGCATAACCTTCAGGAAAAACCCCTGACAGTATACAATAAATTCCACCATGTGTTGCTATTTGGATGCACTATCCACACTTTAAAGCCTCATGATACCAGAGGTCAATGGTTCACCCACGGACATAATTTGCCAGATTTATAATAAATGCAATAATGTTATATCGTTGATGTAAAGAAAATAAGTGAGCGTTTTTTTAAAATCATTATCATTAGTGATATATTTCTTTTCTTTTCAATGATAGGACAAAAGTAACAGATTACTCTAATCCTAAGCGCTCATAATACAAAATTATGATGACAATATTCATTTGGAGACCCATCATTAACAAGCCCTAAAGGTATTTAAATGAATCCCAAGCAAGCGTTGCTATCTAAATATATAATCAACATTTAGAACCTCATGATGCCAACAATCAAGAGTTCACCCACAAATATGATGTGCCAAATATATAATGGGTGCAATGATGCTATGTCGTTAACATGAAAGGAAAAAAAAAAAAAAAAAAAAAAAAAAAAAAAAAAAAAAAAAAAAGACCCAAACAGCAGTACTGTATTGACTCGGGTTTTCCAGTATTATCAGTGCTGGTCAGACTGAAATCCTTTCAGTCAAGGGAGAGGATAGACAGCCAGAGCAGGAAGAGGAGGAAGACAGAAGTCTGAAGGATATGCTGGTGGTGACTATATCTGGTAATGAATTAAGCAGTGAACAGTTAACTGTGTTAAATAAAGGCTTGGCATTTATACCCGCACAACCCCTGAGATTCAGTGAGGTTGTGAAGGATTTACAGCTGTTTGGGAGAAGCATTATGCTGAAGTGTATGTTTGGAACTAGAGGGGAAGATGCAAATAATGCAACAAGGCTTAGGAAGCCGAGTGTATTTGTTCCTGCCTTGCACCCTGTTGTAGATTCCTTCATTAGGACTTGTGAAGGTGAGATAGTGAAAGTTGTTCATGAGCAGAAGAGGAGGGACTTCTATAGTCTGACCAAGGATGAATTTATAGCTCTTGAAGAACTTAAGAGTTGGGACGACATTATCATCAGATCGGTGGATAAAGGGTGTGTGGTTGTGATTATGGCAAGTAATAAATATAAGCAAAGGATGAGATCTATGCTCAATTATCCACATACCTACACAGAAGTAAGAATGTGTGAGGTAAAAAAGATAATTGTAAATGTGAATGATAGAGTTGAGGAGCTGTTTAGGTCACGGGTGATTATGTAGGACACATATAATTTTCTGAAGACAATGGATCCTCTTATACCCATGATCAAAGGATTACTGAAGGTGCATAAAAATAGAATGGACCCACCATTGAGGCCGATAGTCTCTGGCAGGGGCTGGGTGACTGAGTGTATGTCAGTATGGGTTGAGGGGCATCTGAAACCTGCATTTGAGCTTGCACCAGCAGTATTAAAGGACAACCCACATTTTCTGGCTTCTTTATACTCACATATGTCTGATCAGCAGCCATCTGAGCATTCAATCTTGGTTATGCTTGATGTTAATAGTTTATTTACTGTTATACCCAGTAATGTGGGAATTAAAGCAATTAGTAATTTTTTGACTGGGAAGGATGTATGTGGTCCTGATGAGACTGTACAAATATGCAGTTTTCTTGAGCTTATTCTGCATAGCAATGTGTTTATGTTTGGCATGAAGTATTATTTGCAGAAATGGGGTGTGGCCATGGGAATGGCATGCGCCAACACTTATGACAACGTGGTGTTGTCGCAGTGGGAAGAGTGCTGTGTCCTTGGTCCCCATAATACCTGGAGAAACTTCATTTATTTTTACAAAATATTTGTTGATGACCTATTTATTGTTTGGATGGAGTCAGAAGAGCAGTTGGCAGAATTTGTGGCTTATCTACAGAAGAGCACCAGTTATTTGACCTTTTCTGTCAGCTATTCTATCACCTCAATAGCCTTTCTTGATGTGGAGTTATTCATGGATGCACAAGGGTTTCTGCAGACCAAGACCTATAGAAAGGATTGCTGGAAGAACACCTACTGGGGGAAGGGGAGCATTCACCCTCAACATGTCTTTAATAATGTCATAAAAAGGCAACTTGTGCGTGCCTCCAGACTGTCTATCCAAGATGATGTGTATGATAGAGAGACCGAGTTTCTGCTGTCATGCTTTGAGGTGAGAGGTTACTCAAAGGGAGCCATAAGGATGGCAAGTAAGGAACATCATGTGTGGAGGCAGACGTCTGAAAGACCCTGGTTGGTAGAGGTGGAGCTAGAAGTCCTACTTCTGAACTAAACTCTTGGACCAGAGGGCGTATGGACTCTGTGATCAATAAAGGGTGCCCGAGGTTGACTATTGGCTACAACAGTGATGTGAACAAAATAAAGAGGATTATGCATGAAAATTGGAAGATTCTGCAGTCGGATGATGGCATTGAGGAGGTTGTAGGCCCGGCCCCTGCCTATGGGTTCAGGAATGCACCTAATTTGAAGAGACTGCTCTGTAAAGACTCTATGAGATGCCCTTCTGGACAGTATGGTTTGGGAGTGCAATGGATAGGAACATTTCCATGTGGACATTGTAAAGGCTGCGTCTTTATAGACAGGTCTAATAAATTTCAACATCCGATTACTGGACATATATATTGTTTGAAAGGTTTTTCCAACGGTACTACCAGGAACCTTGTTTATTTAGCAAAGTGCCAGGATTGTGACACATTTTATGTTGGCAAAACCAACAGAATGTTAAAGGAGAGGGTTCTACAACATTGCAGAGACATAAGGACTGGTGGTGAGCATAATGCACTGGCACAGCATGTTAAGAAGAATTCGGGACATACTTTTAAATTTGTGGTCCTGCAATTGTGTACTCTAACCAGAATAGGGGGTGATATTTCCCTCAAAACAGAACAGGTAGAGGTCAACTGGATTGAAGATCTGCAGCCTGATAGAGTGTCAGGACTTAATATTGTTTTACCACTAAAGCCTGTTCTTAGAGGGCGTAGACCCTGGAAGCTGAATTGATTGGTCCCTCTAGAGGTGTGTGCTGTATTGCAATTTTATTGGTTGAGTGCGGATTTTAAATGGGTTTGTGTTTTATGTTGTTTTGTACTTGAATCTGAAAGAGAGTTGGATTACTCAAAAGCACTTATCCTGGTTATTAAAGGTTTTACTCATACTCTGCCGTGGTGAATCCTTTGGGTTTTGTTGTTGAAGTAGCCCACTATAGTTACCTGCATAATGTACCCGGTCCATACATACACTGACATAACATAATAATCCAGAAGACTACTGTGTAAGCTACAGACATACCCTGCAAATTGACACAGCTGTAGTTCAGCCCTGACTCTGTCTGATGAATACATGGATAGGTACAGGATGCGTGTGTTGTCTGGCATCATTTTTTAATATCTGTATATGAGGAGGAGTAAGGTGTTATTCCTTTGGTCCCTAGGTTGTTAGTGAATGAGCTATGCATTGTCTCTTAGCCAAAGCCAGGGTATACTTTGCACACCTACGTCCACCTACAGGGACATCAGCAGGGAGTTCCTCCTCCAAGTCCTCCTGTGACTGTAGCTGTGGTGACCTAGGCACTGGTGGGGTACTGTGTATCCCTTCCCTTTACTGATCCTGCTGTAGTTCTTTCCACAGGATTAGACTGTGTATCATAGAACATACTGTGAATATCTGTGCACATGTGGCTGGAGTATACTGCGGGGATCCACCAGATATATTGAGGCACTGGAACCATGACATTAGAAGCCCAAACACACAGTCTATGGTGTTCCTAGTCTGTGCTTGTGCCTCATTATGGCATTCTTCTGTGGGTGTGTGTGCATTTCTGATGTGTGTCATCATCCATGGTTCCAGGGCATAGCCAGCATTCCCTGGTAAATGGCCCTGTGGGATGACCCCCCCCCAGCAAACATCCGGTATAGCTGTGATGTGTGTCAGATACGGGAGTCATGATAACTGTCAGGGTTGCCAGCATGCACATTCAGGATAATAAGCTGGGTATTGCACACAACCTGGCAGTTGATAGAGTGGTACCCCTTGTGGTTAATGTAGATTGTACCATGCTCATCAGGTAGTGCCTTGATGTGTACATGTGTGCAGTCTATGGCACCCAGTACTTCATGGCAGTGTGCTACATGGTAGAAGGGTTGAATATTGCTAACCCTCTCATCAGGGGTAAGGGGAAAAGATATGTGCTCATTGGTATGTGGAAGCATAGTATCCAGGAATTGGTGGAGTATCCTGGATGCAAATGCATGTGACACCCCCATCATGTCCCCAGCTGGTCTTTGAATAGTACCTGTAGCTAGTATCCTAAGGGCTATACATACCTTTGTCTCCACTGGGATGGATTCCCTTCTCTTAGCTCTGGCTCTGGGTTGAGAGCGGCAGAGCTCAATGAGTTCTTGTAATATGCCCCTGTCCACACTGTAGCTCTCTACAATCTTCAGCTCATGTTGCTCCTGGAAGGTTACGTTGGACCTGAACACTCTTCTCCTTCTCAGCCTAGGCCTATTGGCAGCAGCACCAGCAGCATTGACTTCAACATCTAGCACATACAGATGTAGCAGACCTGCAGCAACCCATAGCATTATTCCAGTTAAAATTCCCAAGTCTCTACTCCAATGGCCCAGAGTATTGAGGGAAAATCAGAATGTAGGGTGTATGCATACTTTATACAATTCTGCTTTAGGTCCACCATGCGGGATTGGCTAATTATGATGCAGTTCACCTGCCCAGGATATAATTAACATTATTTAATGACCCTACTTTAGTGTTTACAATGCAACTATGCAGCGTGGTGTGCAGCATAGCTTATACAAAAGATAAAAATACTTATGGAAGATATCCAGTTTCAATTGATTGCTGCCTATGTCATCACTGTCACTTCGATAGTTTCTTCAATGTGAACATGCTAAGTTATGCAGTGTGCCAAACAAATGTGTGCTGGGAACAAAAAAATCCTAAAAGTAATAAGACACACCCCACTGGTGTCATCCACAGCCTCTGGGAAAATCAAAATCATGTAGGGGCCTACAGGAAATGGATATGAGGGCATGGTTGCTACTTTTAACAATTCAGGAAATCCACCTAATTTGCATACATATCTGTGCTGACAGCCTAGATACTACACAGTTCATAGCCATGTGACCTTGGTAACAGCATGTATGCACCATTGTATGAACCCGACACACGGTCCTACAGTATATTTGTGAAAACCATATGAAAATGTTATTTTTTTTATTTTTGTTAAGCATGTTTGTGCACTGCACTGCATAGTGCAAACATGACAAAATTATTTAAAAAAGTATTAATTTTACATATTCCCTTCCTTTTTCAGACATCCACAATGTACCTTTTCCACATATATGTATGTAACTTAACATTTTCTGGTGAGTTATGTCCATATTTGTGGACTTTTGCATCCCTTTCTGTCCATGTAGACTCCTGTACATGGAAAAGTTCTGTGTATACTAGGGACACTGACATGGAGTCTACACAGATGCCTTTCTTCTTGTTGGATCACTCCACCGGGGTAATTTGCATAATATTCAACTGCTTATGAGGTAATTTGCATTCCATAGAACTTTCCCTGTTTCCATGTGCTTGCACTACACTGAGTGAGGCTTACTGAATCAAAAATTGTTTGCGCTCATGTACTCATCTCGCTTCGATGCGTACACCAAAAAAAAAAAAAAAAATTTGTGTAAGTTTTACTGAATTCCCACCTGTAGCATTTCTGAAAACAAGTTTGTTTTTCCTCAAAATAAATTTTGGAAACTTTATCGGCATTAACTTGATGACAATGCATGTTTTGGTCTGGGACTAAAACTGACTTAAAAGAATTTGTAGATGTTCTTAATAGTACTATATCCTTTTTAATATTCACTTATAATATCAATGCAGACTAAGAGTTTTTGGATGTTAAGTTAATGAAAAGTAGCACTAATTTTTCTCCTACAATCCTTACATCTTTTTTAATGTTCACTTATAATATTAATGCAGACTACCTAGAGTTTTTAGATGTTCAGCTAATGAAAAGTAACAGTAATTTTTTTTTCACAATCTGGCAGCCTCCATTTTCAAATAACACTCAAGAGATACAATCTCATTGATACCCACAGAGTGACAGGCTTCTAGTTTCAGCTTCCATAAACGTTCCTTAACTTCTATCTCCTTAAAGACATCCTGTTGGTTTCAGGGTTATTCTTTCCAAAATAATAAAATTAAAAATAAAATTAAAATTTCAGAAATCAGTACAGTCAACAGAATGTTTGTATAAGGTGTTCTTAACATATTTTCTTGGTATATGACATATGTGCTTGGGTACACATTCCTGTAATGTCTTCTTTGTTTTCCTATGTAAATTGCCAAACAAGAGTGGCATAAAGCTGCATATACCTTACAGGTTTTATATCCATTGAGTTTAGCCATTACTCATCATACCTCTCAACTGCACATATCTTTGCAGAATGTCCAGATTTCTGCCTCTTATTTTTAGTCTGTTCCTTATAAAATTTTGGTTTTCTGGCAAATCACTAAGGATTAAAGTTCAAACATAATGACAGGTGTTTGAGCTGCAGACTTCATACTCTTCAGAAAATTCATGCTAATTCATAATCTGTTATTCTATCTACTTTTTAAGTTTGTAAAAGCAATATTTAAAAATTGTCCCTATTTTGTGGCCTTTGTCCCCCCATTATATATGGCTTTGTCCAGATTTCTTGGTCTTAGAGGTTGAGAGGTATGTTACTCATAATAATTTAAACGGTCACCCTGCATCATATAGCTGCAGATGTTGCAACCATTGAATCTAAATGTCCCTTTCTTTTCCTTTTTTGTGTGAAATGATCTCTACAACAAGTTCTTAATATTTGGCCCTCTCCTGAAACTACCTCTTATTGTAGGGGAAAGTGATTTACTCAAGCTGCTGTCTACTTTAAGCATTTCCCATTTCTTCCTTATAATGTGTGTAACATCCCCACCATTAGAAAAGGTGGCAATAAAATTGCCACAGTCTCTATCAGTGTTATGTGTTACTACTACCATTGCGTTAATGCTGCCATCGTTTCTTAGTATAGGCCTATAGATGTATTTTTATACTCAACACTTCATCCCAAATCTTTTCTATGAATGACTCCGTCCATAAACATTTGCTTCAAGTCAGATTTCCGGAAGCAATGTATTTTCATCTGAAATAAATTACATCATCCTAACAAACTGGCCCTTTTTATTGTAAGGACAAAGAGCAAAAATGTGTTGGAATAAGTGGGTTTGTGAAAAATTATGGAAGAAAATGCAATGCCACTTTTCATTAGCTTAACCCATTTCTCTAGTGTAGGTCTTCTATTCAGTAAGTTTTCTTCACTTCTTCCAAAGTATATGTCATAAAACTACCCCTCTAACTACAATAAAAACATTAGTACTTTGCCAAATGATCTACTTCTCTGTCACTACATCTTACCTCTTCTAGCTATCGGGATATATATCCCAAAATAAAATGCCTTCTGTCATTGTACCTCTTGAGAACAAATACTGCCAACACTCCATTTTTATCACTACTGAAACAGAACCTACGTGTCAAACAAGATCTTCCAAGCAGCTGTTTACACTTATCTGATTCCTTATAATGAAGATGCTACTGTACTACATTTTTAAACTCAAACTAATATGATCATGGCTATCCTTGATTTTAAACTCTAAAGTTCTCAATTCATTTCTCCTGAAACCTGTTTTCATAGATTTATTTATTAACTAATTTGGAGAACTGGATCATGAGACATTTTCAGCCAGGACTCAGTAGATGCAGTTTAGTACCACTTGCAGTACTATACAGCGGTTTGGGTCCAGACAAAGAGCTGAAATTAGCAAGAAAAGAGAACTAATATTGTTGGAACTGAATTCATCTTCAAGTCTTGGTGAGCACCTTCACAAAGTAGACCCTGTTTTATACAAAATCTTACCAAGATGACAATTATAATATAATATAATATAATATAATATAATATAATATAATATAATATAATATAATATAATATAATATAATATAATATAGATATAGATATAGATATCATGGAGAAAGGAAAGTTAAAAAATAACAAAAGGAAGAGTGGATGCACAGGTCTCAGGATAAAAAACACCCACTCCTTATGCACACACTGATGCTAGGACTGAATAGAATCCTCAGGACATGGAAACATTCCTACCACACGGGGTAGGCCAGACACAGGGAAGGGTGCCTCCTGTAGTAGAAGGAAGAAATAGTCCACAAAGAACACAAAAACTGACAAATCAAGCAAGGGGCACAGAGAAGAAGTTATGTATCATTACCACTATACAAGAAACCCAGAATTTCCAAACAGAGGCTAGGTAGCACGAGTAAGAGAGATATTAGAGGAAACAAAATACTTGCACAAGAAAAAACTGTCAAAAGCATCGAATAAAAATTTAAATTCCTTAATGCAACAGATCAAGGAAAAACATTATTTAGATCAATAAATACTGTGCTGCTTTGAAAAAGAAGCAGCAAAGGAAGTGAGGAAGAGAGGTGAGAGCTTTTATGAATGCCAACATCTTTTATTTATTTATTTATGTATTTATGTATTTATTTATTTATTTGCTTGTTTTGTTCTGTTTTGTTTTCCAAACACCTAGCACTTTTGTCATCATAGACACTGTTCTCCAGGCAAAGTCTGAGAAGTGTGTTGTTACAGAATGTGCTGGAGCTGGAACGAGAATATGGGAGACCTGGATTCAAATAAAACTGATCTCTCTCAAACCCCAAGACGTGAATCTGAAATGTGAGGGGACATCGATGCTTGGACCGTACTGATTTTAAGTATCACCAAGTTTTCTCATGTGGAGTCTTGCTAGAGGTATAATGACAGTCATAGATGCCATGAATCCTAGTATCCTGTGAAATTCCCTTGCTGACAGTTCTGTTTCAATGTACAAACTCAGGAATAGATCTAGATATATAACTATTTTTTGTTTCCAGTGTAAGAAAAGCTCTTTGAACTGAGGTAGCTAGGAAACACCACCAAGAAAACCATCCTATAAGAAATATAAAAACAAGACTTTTGGATGTTCTTCTGAAACCCCAGTCTGTGCAGATAGAATCATGATACTTTGAAAAAGATTCTGCAAAGATGAGGAAGTCATCTAAATAAGGAAATATCTGAATACCTTACAGTTTGCAATAGGCTCTCAATAGATCAAGACACGTTGCAAATATATTTGGAACAGTGGGTAACCCAAAGGGTAATGCAGAGAACTGAAAATGTGATCCAGACATGCACAAAAAAACATAAGCAATGTATGAAAGCTGGTGCTATAGGAATTTAATGATAAGCATTTTCACATGTAGGTTCAACAAAAATCTTAAATGGGGAATGAGTGTTAACAGGACATGAAGTGGTAACATCTTGAAATTTGAAACTTTTATAAATTGGTGTAAAAAGGAAAGATGTAGGACTGGTCTCCACAACGTTTCTTTTTTTGGCAACAGAGCCATTCTGAAGCCATCAGCTATCTGAGAAGGAGAGACAGCTTCTATTTCCTCCTGAGACAGCAGATGTGAGTGAGAGGCCAGTGCCTTTGTATCCATGATGAATAATTCGCAGAACCAAATTATAGGCTTGCCAGTGTCGGATGAGGAGAGAATTCTGAAAATATTCTGACTTGATAGAATCTCCTTTATTCTGGGGGGGTGACTTCTTTCTTCTTGCAGCCCCCTTGCCATTGACTTTTAAAAGTTTCTTACCAACAGCTTGCTGTCTGCTTATTTTTTCTTTTCAGAAGCAGCATTAAACTCCTTGAAAAACTTGGAGAAAGAAGGATAAAAAATATGGGAAACTCCCTGTATTAGCTTCCCTCTCTCATTACACATTTTAGGACACCTACAGCATGAGGTTCAAAGACTACCTCTTTGTCTAAAAACAGAATTCAAAATTTTAGCTTTACTATACATAGAAGATTTTTAGTACACAACCAAGCAAACCTCCTCACAACAGCCCTTGTCGCGGCAGCTGTGGAATTGCCTTCAGTTAGATCATAATCCCATTTCAAACAGTGTTTAGTCACTTTAGACACAGAACCAATAAGATTACACAAGAATGATTTTCCCTCATACTCTCAAAACAGGCAAGCATATACTTTAACATGTGTGCCTGTCAACTGAGAATTCAAAAAATAAGTATTGCAGAATACTCTTTTTCCCCAAATATTTTGAATGCGTTCCCAACCTTGTCAGAAAGTGAACAATTGATATTAACTAGATGTTTATCAGCAGCTGGGTTTACTAGGAAAATCACTGCTGGGTGATCTGAGATTTTAAAATGAAAAACTTATAAGACTAAAGAGCTTTTATCTCTTTGATTTCTTGTAGGCAGCAGGCTGGCTGTCCTTCAAGTTAGTGGCGGTAATAAATGCATCCTCAAAAGCTAGAAGAACAGAATGAATGGATGTAAGTTCAGGACATTCCAGGTGAAATAAATGATAATATTTATTTATTTATTTTCCCCACTGATTTATTTTCCCACTGAAACAATTGATTCATTCTAGACATGTTTCAGGAAAAGTATAATCCTTCCAAGTGACTGCCAGAAGCAACACTCTCCTCAGAATCAGAATCGGAAACCTGAGTAGGGAAAACAAATGTGAAGATATTGAAGAATCCCTTTTTCTTTTACTCAAAACACCAGACTTGGAAAGATCCAGATCCTGAACTAAACCCTGAGCTAAGCCTACTAAATCACTCCCGTTTAGAGTTACTGAGACAAGTGAAGACATATGTCTCACTTTGTGTATCTTTTTGACAGGAATTTCTGAAAAGCAGACCTACTTTTGACAAGCAAAACCATGCTATGGATAGTCAATCCAGTCTGGCTAGGCATAGAGGTATTTTCAGCTCTTTCTTCCATGACTGACAAAACTGGTTCTCCCTTGACCACCAAGGTCACTGTAACAACCACAGAGGATGCGTCTTACCCCTGGTTCATGAAGGTTGTAGAGACTACACCAAAGGGAGCCAAGGAAAAAGATGAATGGTCTGAAAACCCAGAAATGGCCACAGCAGACGTTACTGAGAAGCCTAATGAAGGATTAAAGGTTGCTTAGAAAATCTTTTTCCTTTTTACTTTTTGTGGTTGGAAGAAGGAAGAACCAAGGAATTAGTAGGATGCTCCATGGTGAATCTGAGAAAGAAACCAAATTCTGCAGAAGGCTGGCAGCAGTAGTCAGTGAAACAGGTAAGTATTAGAGAAGGACTTTTTTCACCAAAAACGCAGTTAAAAGCACTATAAATACTTACCCCAGCCCCCCCCAAAAGTAATAAAACATAACTTTTACTAAGGAAAAATGGTTTTAAGTTAATTTTAACTTTTCTTCAACAATTCTAAATAACGCTCCTATTAAAAAATTAATAAAGGTCACATGACAGTTGATAGAAATACTTTTTTCTTGCTTAAAAATAAAAATTTCACAGGAGAAATTAACTTTCTGTCATAAAAGTAAAATGTGGAAACTTTTTTTTTCCTGAAGGGAATGTACCAGCCCAGCAATGGAAAAGCATCAATCAATTGTCAGTCCCTGAAAGACTGCAAGAAGAGAGCTATTCGGCAGTAGGAAAGCTCTGAAAGGCTTTACATGCAAATCATTCTTTTTTTTTTTAGCTTGCCTTGATCTGATTAATGGTTTGGACACATATATGGTGCCATTAAGCCTTGGAAGCTGGTCAGCTATTATATCCTTAGCAGCATCTAGCATATACAGCTAAGGCTACTGCAGCAGTGATCAAACATCGAATATCCATTAACATCCAAACAGTATTGTTTCTAGTTTGTGAACACTGATGCAAGTTGGCATAACATTGCAGAAAAATGCTTTCTTATCAAATTAGATACCCTAATAAACATAGAAAAGAAGGGCATAGAAACAAAAAAAAACACATTGACCTTCCAAAAAGCTGTCATTAATAAACCTGAAGATTCTGAAAAGTTAATTTAGAGAATTCAAGGTTTTTACATCTGCCAGAGATGTTCAAAGGCACTAAACTTTTTTTTATTTGTTCTAACTTTGCTTTTGGCCCTTTGAATTTCTTAGGCAACAGAAAAAATGTAAAATGAAGAAGTACAACTGGCCTTAAGTCTCATACTTAGCAATAATACATAGCAAAGAACATGCCTAAATCATTTTGCAAGCCATTAAATTCTAAAGCAGCCGTGGAAAGCTTATTTTGAAGGGAGTTAATATACATAGCTGTGTAATGCTGCATATAATATTTGAAAATGGCAAAGTCATTGGACATTTATTTCCCTAAGATTTGCTGTAAAATAATCTGAAGTTTTAGGTGTGCTATACTGCCTTGATCAAAATGTTCTTTGCCTCAGGTCACAGAATAATTAAAGTTGCAGCATATACTTTCCATGCCCTGCAGCAGTGAGGCTTATTTGAAGCCGTGCAACTATATGCCATCCATCTATTTTGAGAGAAAAGAAAGGTTTATGTATTTTAACACAGAAAAGAGGCATGAAATATAAAATGTACAACTTTCTGAACATTTTTTCAATTTTAAGCTTTTAATACAAAGTTGTCAACGGTCCTGTGATTACATGCACATTTTAGCAGCTAGAAACATGATATCCTGCTTAGCCATTATGTTTCCTTGTGCCTTTTGCAGTTAACAGGGCCATGTTACTTCTGAAAGTCAAATGATTGATACATACTTCTAACAAAATGGCACTGCAACTAGTTAGACTCTACATTATAAAGCTGTCACTGCTTAATAAATAACGTTCCTTAAAATGAGCATGTATGTAGAGGTAATATCAAATCAAGAATACTATAATAGCCCAAGACTCAAGATGATTAATTCAAAAAGTTTAGTCACTATACATTGGGACATTTTTGAATTAGCATAATTATAATCCCAAAATTCTCTGTCCTAGCAAAAACTATAATAGCTTTTTATCTGCTGCATTAAATCCATGCTAAAAACATTGGTGATAATGTCAGATTTATGGCAGTGCACCATATTTTGGAAATATAATCAAAGTCATAACAAGACAGACACTTGCTTTGGGTTCTGTACCAGCATGCCAGTAAAATATTTCACTTTGCAAAGAAGATGTTGGTTTTTGAAGTATTGTAAACATGTTACCATGCAATGCTAGTTTCCAGTGTTGGGAAAATGATATGCTATCACGGACTAATTCTTACATCCATTTAAAATGCATTTTAACAGGTTAACATGGAGCACTGCATGCATGAAATATGTTTCCACTGATTAAAATTGTAAGTAGATACTGTTAAAATCCGACTGAGAATCAAAGCGAGCTGACCTCATTTTAAACTCTAAGCATTCTAAGCATATCATGAACCCAATACAATTAAAAATTTCTGTGTCCATTATTGCAACCACTCTGAATTAAGTTCTTTCTTTCTTTACATCATTGATTCAAGTGAACTAGATTTAAGCCAGTTTTCAGACATGACCCAGGCCAACGGTACATCTGAGTAGCAACAAATTTAAAGTTTTTGAACATAATGGACAAACCAATAAAAGCAAGAGTCAACAAGCATAAACTATGCAGATTATACATACAAAAAAATAATGAAATAAAACAGACATAGCAATGTCTTTCGGCTTTTCCCAGTTAGGGGTCACCACAGCGGGACTCCTATCTGCTAATGATTGGCAGTGGATTTTTTACGGTGCCAAGGAGCCAGCCCAATGCCCAACCTTCAAGGAAGGCACACCCATAAACAGTAAAAATCTAAATATGCTTCCTTTTTGTCTCCTTAAATTAATACATACAACAATGGAAATCATTTCTACTCAACAAACTTACAGCAGGTTGTTAGCTGTTCCAGACAAATGTTTAAAAAGTTAACATAACAGTAACTTTATATTCCTGCTATTCATTATTACTATTCTATAATTGAAAAATATATGCAGATATTTTTTAAGAAATGTAAATCTTTTTTCAGCAGACTTGCTAATAGTAGCTTCTGACATGGGAAGGTTTTATCAGCAGAATAACACACTATAAGAGTAATGCGAACAGCTGGCCAGGATTAGTTTTATGTATTACTCTCATACACACACACAGAACACACAAGAAATGTCAAAATAGTGGTCTGTCTCCAAGAAGCATAACTATACCATAGAAGTCTTGGTTACATCCCCATTCTGCTTTTCATATTGCTTTCCCATTCTACATTTCATATTTTTTTAGACTGATTACACAATAACATATTGCATAACAGTACCTTGCTTAAATATTTTTGGCGGAGTTTAACTGGCATGAATGTGACAATGAATGAAATAATAGCTGTTTGAATATAATTAACTGTGGGACTAGAACCTTTTTTTTGCATATTTTTCTCCCTGCGCATGTTAAACAACTGTTGCCTCATTAAATAATCTGACCATTTGGTCCCCGGGCATTACAGTCAATCATGTGAGGTTATCGTCAGACAACATTCAGGGTTAATACCTGCCCTAACTTGTATTATCTGTACAGCAGACTTGACAATCATAGGCATACTCAATGCTGGTCCACCTGAATGCTCACTCATCACATGCATAATATTAACCACAACGCATTGCTTTGCATGTGTGGCTCTCATAGCCCATAATGCTGCTTACTGCAGCAGCCAGATTCCACTGACCACCAGTAATGCTGCTGACTGAGTCAACTCTCTCCCTCGGTGATGGTAAAGCCAACACTGGCTGTTCATTCCTGTTCTTGGTTACCACTTGCCTCAGTGCCCAGAAAAACTTTATGGCTAGAGATGGAGTTTAGTTGAAGACTGAACTTAAGATGGACTCTGCTTAGAATTAAGTTTAGAATTATTGTCAGGGGTACACTTAAAGAAGCAGTTAATATGAGTTTTAGTTTCTGGTTCAAGGATATCACGTATTACATGAACTTTGGGAGTCTTAGCTTGTACAAGAGGTACACTGAATTATTGTGTATAAGATGTGTTTAGTGCATTTTTATTCAATTTGTGCTCTTATTCCATGGTTTTCAATGGTTTCGACTATGGACTATACAGAGTTGATACTTTATTTCCACAGAGGTTATCTTACACTAATTAAAGTAGAAAACTTTCTGAACAATCTTCACTAATGAACTCTGTGCCAATTCTCATATAGAACTTACCAAAGATCTAGAAAGGTTATTGCTTTTATCTAAAGTCCCCAGACTTTAAGCACTATTCAAAAAGACACACACACACGCACACACACACACACACACACACACACACACACACACACACACACACACACACACACACACACACACACACACACACACACACACACACACACACACACACACATGCATCTTCTTGACCACCACATGGCACTTGCAGACTAATACTGCAGCTGGGCAAGTACATTGTTTTAGAAATAAGAATTAATTTAGACTAAACTCACCAGCTAAATTGTTTAAGATCATTTCACTTTTAAATATTTTATGTTGGAGCTAGAGAGAAGGGTGAGAGCAAGCAACCCTCGTGTGTGATACAGCAGATGGGGTCCTATTGTAGTGGCCAGTAGGAAGAAGAGAAGTAGAAAGCTACCTCTGCTGTAGCAATGGAGTCCCTTGTTCTCACTTTGGTTTGAAATAGTGCACCTAATAGGGTAATTGGAATAATCTGCCCCAATATAAATATGGTGCACTTGGGGACAGGATGGTATGCCACACCAAGTGCTACAATGTGGGAAAATAGTTATGACCAGAGAATTGGTCACTAACTTATTGCTACTACTTCAGGCTTAGTAATCAAAGGGGTTATGTGGTGATCAGTCCCTTAGTAATCAGAACAGTGCTCTAAGGGATGTGGAGGAATCAAGGACTGACATTTTCTCGACTAATGCATCAAAAGACGCTATTTCCAGTAAACAATAAAGGCTGTCCTCCACCCATATACTTAGAACACAATATAGTACTCCATCAGCCAAGAAAATGATTCCAAAGAACTCCAATTAATTGTTTTATTTAACATAAATTGATAAAATAATAATAAAATCAGATTTAGCGCTTTCATCTCCACTACGGAGACTTCATCAGAATCATCCGTTTAATGCTAAAAACGCTTTATATACCATTCCATTCATTCTCATTGGCTGGCGATTTGATGCTGAAATTAATAAATTAAAAAACTTTTAACCCTTCATATCCAGTATTTAAGTCATCTGGTTCTTGTTAAACCAGTTCTATAAGTACATAATACAAGTATAAAAATTAAATACAAGTTCTACACATAAGTAAATATTTGTCATAACAGGAAATTGTTTAAAAATTGTTAAAAAACTTTTAAAGCAAAATTTGAATGTACCACCATTTATATATATATCTTTGTTTTAAAAGTTTTTTAACAATTTTTAAACAATTTCCTGTTATGACAAATATTTACTTATGAGTATAACTTGTATTTAATTTTTATACTTGTATTATGTACTTATAAATCTGGTTTAGCAAGAATCAGATGACTTAAATACTAGATATGAAGGATTAAAAGTTTGTTTAATTTATTAATTTCAATATCAAATGGCCAGCCAATGAGAATGAATGGAATGGTATATAAAATGTTTTTAGCATTAAACGGAAGATTCTGATGAAGTCTTCGTGGTGGAGATGAAAGCGCTAAATGTGATTTTATTATTTTATCAATTTATGTTAAATAAAACAATTAATTGTAGTTCTTTGGAATCGTTTTCTTGACTGATGGAGTACTATATTGTGTTCTAAGTATATGGGTGGAGATGTGGAGGAATCACCATGTCACATGGCTACCAGGTGTTAGCATTATTTTGACTGGAGAAGAGGTACAAAACTTATATATCCTTATATATAAACATATATATGTTCATATATAAAATCTTTATTACTTGCATGTGCATGATTCCATTCCTTTTATCTGTGCTACATGTATTCTTTAATCAAGTATCTCTGCCAATATGCTAGTTTGCTTTAATTTTATGTGTAAATCAAAGACTTGAAACAATGTCCTGTGTACATTGTGTTTGTGTACTTTCCTTAACCAAATCAGTCTAAGAGGGTATTTTTCTGAAAAAAATAAGCCAGCAGCATGCTTACTGATTTATTTAGCTTGCAGTTCAAAAATAGCATTTTAAATATATACTCATCCATTATTTTGTGTGTTGCACAGTGACATACATCCAGACTTGACCAAATTTTCTTTAGGTAGTCCTTTGCAGCATTAATCTCATGCACACTGCTAATCTTGCCATTTCCAAAGGAATTAGTTTTACTTATAACATGTACAGTATTTACATTCTGTACTTCAGTAGTTATTTTGAAGTATTTGATACTGTAAAAGAGAAAAGAAAAATGGGATTTTTACATAAGGGAAGGAGCAAATCACATAAAAATAACTGGAATTTGTGGAAACGGTGCATACAGAATAAAGTTCAGTAAGAGGAATAAGGTTTAAGGGAAGGCAGGAATTGAGCAATTTTTTTTGTAACATTGGACTAAATGAGAGTTGTTAAAGAAATAAACATATATGTAATACATAACGTATGTAAATGAAGAAATGTTAGCTTGGTTTGATTTATTCTCTGTTAATATATGTGCTACTGTATCTTAAGTGATAATTTAATAAAGGTGGTCAAAAACATAAAAAAAAATCTGGATTAGTTTGCTGATTTGATTCTACAACATTAATATTATGTTGCTATAGTTTCCATATCAGCAAAACTCTGGCAAAATGATTATTACCTTCATATGTTTGATCTGATAAAAAATCAAAGTTAGATATTTACAAAATTTACAACTGCAATGTAAATATTTATAATCTCCTGACCCTATTATTTCTCATAAAAATAAATCTCTCACCTAGAGTAGATTCTTCTTCTTTACCTCATAGTATTTCTGTGTGTTTATTCTAATTTAATTTATTTACTGATTTGATTTGACTTGTTGACGAGGTAGGTGGATTGCTCGAAAGACCTTTTTAGTCATGACCCTGAACACAATGAAGTACAAATGTTCAGTTTGACAATGTATACAACAGAGTAATTTGCTGCATGGTACAGTTTGTAGGCAACAACAATTTGTAGTAAAGTAAAAACAGACGTCCACCAAGGCTGAGTGTAGAATCCAATTTAATTAAGAAATAAAAAGTGGTTCACTGATCACCAGTTTTTATTTCTTAATTAAATTGAATTCTACACTCAGCCTTGGTGGACGTCTGTTTTTACGTATCTATATATTTTTGGACTTTGTCCCGGTCTTTTTGCACTGTTGGATTCCTCTGAACAATTTGTAGTAGTAGTATTTAGAAATGGAATATATTGTACTTTGTAAAAGAAGTCTCTGTTGTGTGCCTACACTGCTATATATGTTAGTTATTTATACCCTGTTTAGATCATTAACAGTTTATAAAAATTCCAAATGAGTCATCAGCAATTAATTGGAGGTATTCATAGACATTATGCAAATGCTAAAAGGCAATCCATGCTGTTTGCAAATAAGTACTTTAAAGGTACAATTCATAGAGGCCATTTATGCTAATGTGATGGTAGTGAATAAATATAAGCAAATGAACAAAGAAATAATGTAAAACAGTATTATGGTAATTAGGTCTTCTCCTGCCTACTTGCAATTCATTGTCAAAATTTTGTGTATTTCCACTCTCTGCAGATTCATGATAAAAGATAGTCATGTCTATTCTTTGTAATCTGCGATCAGCAATGATGCTAGCACTTGCTGCTACACTAGTCTTGGCCTAGCCAAAACCGTTTGCGCCCAGTGCTTCCTTGTCAGCCAAGAAGGAGGAAATGTATGCAGAGAATAACACATTGCAATTTTGATAATCAGGATATAATTGATAAGGCTCACTGCTGTTTTTCTGCTGTGATAAACATTTCTGTAGTGTTTTCTGCCTAAGTAGTGTTAGGTGGTAGCTGGAGCATTGTCCATATTCAGGCTTGTCTTCTGGGCTTAGTTGGTTGTTTGCAGAGGCTGTGTGTCTGAGCACATGTTACAGACCATCTTAGTTTAACAGAAACCATTTTGCATTTCAGTGAGAGTATAATGTTTATGGTCATTGGCTGATTGGGGTTACCTGGACTACGGCTTGGAGTAAGTGGTTCTTTCAAGCTTTTTTTTAAAGTTGTTTCAAGTTTCAACTTTCTGTTAGTTAAGAGGTTACTTTGTGAGTGTTTCTGCCATTTTATACAGAGCTAATCGGAGGAAGGGCACTGAGCAAAACTCTGATCTGTGATATATAACTTTAAGTATCCTGTTTTTTGCTTATTTTTACTAATTATTGCTTATAGATATTTGTGTAAATATGTGTGTGTAAATGAGAGGGAGGGTAGAGGAATGGTGAGGATGCAGGGAGTAGAGTTGGTAAAGGTGGATGAGTTTAAGTACTTGGGATCAACAGTTCAGAGTAATGGTGAATGTGGAAGAGAGGTGAAGAAGAGAGTACAGGCAGGGTGGAATGGGTGGAGAAGAGTGTCAGGAGTGATTTGTGACAGACGGGTATCAGTAAGAGTGAAAGGGAAGGTCTACAAGAGTGTAGTGAGACCAGCTATGTTATATGGGTTGGAGACAGTGGCATTGACAAAAAGGCAGGAGTCAGAGCTGGATGTGGCAGAGTTAAAGATGTTAAGATTTGCAATTGGTGTGACTAGGATGGATAGGATTAGGAATCAGTATATTAGAGGGTCAGCTCATGTTGGACAGTTTGGAGACAAAGCAAGAGAGACAAGATTGCATTGGTTTGGACATGTGCTGAGGAGGGATGATGGGTATATTGGGAAAAAGATGCTAAGGATGGAGCTACCAGGTAAGAGGAATAGAGGAAGGCCTAAGATAAGGTTTATGGACATGGTGAGAGAGGACATGCAGGCGGTTGGTGTGACAGAGCAAGATGCAGAGGATAGGAAGAAATGGAAAGAGATGATCCGCTGTGGCGACCCCTAGCGGGAAAAGCCGAATGAGAATGATGATGATTGCTTATAGATATTTATAGCACTTTTACTGATTGCTGCAAACATTTCACTGTATTTTATAGCTATAAACTAATCTGCACTATTTTACTAATATTTTCTGCCTCACAGCGCCTGATAAATAAGGTTTTTACTGTCACAATGTTTGTAAATCTTTTCTAGCTAGCTTTTGTTCTGATTTCCTGCCAAGGAGTGTATCATATAACTGGTTTAGTGGCTTTGCAGTTACCCACCCCTACTGTAAATGTGATCTGGGACACTCCTCCCAGTCTAGTGTCATTAGCTCATTCTACCTAATATGGAGAGAACATTTGAGAAGGCCAACCCACTTAGTTTTGTAACCTTGAATTATCTTCTGTTCCTCCTTCCTCCCTTTCCACTTTACTAAAATAAAAAGTCCAGTATTATCACAAGGTTGATTCCAATATAACAAAACATCAGCAACATGTTTTGTGCAATGTTACATTTGCAACATTTCAGAATATAATAAAAGAGAACCATACAAATTGGTGATACAAGTAACCCATTTTCAAGTGTAAAAATAATCTCTTGTGTGGGCACTATTAAGGAATACCAGACTTTCAACAAGCAGTGCATCTCTCTGCCTGAAGCTTTGGCTCTCAAACTTCCACCAGGTAGTCTGGTATTTCTGAAGAATGCTCAACTTTGCAGGTATCATTACTTACCTAGGCATTCCAAATACGATTTAAGCATATATATATTAGTTCCTGTTTTTGGCCATAAATGCTAATAAATTCACAAAGGAGCATTGTGGAATCTTTCCATACCCCTGCCACACTTTTAGGGCTTGACTGACATTCTTGACCTTTGGCCTTTAATCATTGAAAAACATCACAGTGCAGTATTTTGATTCTAGCATAAAAGTCCTAATATGTTTCATAAATGTGATGCCATTCTTGACTGCTAATAATTTAATGCTCAAATATTTTTCAAATATGAGCATGGTTGTGGTAGTAATAGCATTGTGATTTTGTGATTGTTATGTTTTTTTTTTAAACTAAACATCCCTTTGTGGTTTGAGAATCATAAACACAGGGTGTATAATGGTTTGCTGAAAGCCATGCACTTCACCCTGAAGTGAAATCAAATGTCTGAAAGAAGAATTACCCAGATTAAGAAAAAATCTTTTTGTGTAACAAGCCCTCCATCCCTGTAGAACCATGTAGTTATTTTAATTAGATTTGAAGTTAATGCAGCCTGATGGAAAGAAGATTTCCCCATCTGCATTGACTTCCACAAGCAAAAGTGCTTTTGAATCAATTCTTTGAATTTGTAATTTTGCATAAACTATTGTTTTCAAGAATGTGTGATTTCCCCAAACTTCATGTTATAAAACTCCCCTAATAGCAATTCAAATTAGAGCTGATAAAGCAGTGTCTATGACAGTGCCGTGTCACTGGCTGAGCATATAGCTCACTTTCATTTGAAGTTAACATGTTTAACAGACTATCAGTTTTGTCCTCACACCAGCTGTTAAATGAGGAGTTAGGAGGTTCATCTCAATAGACTCACTTTGGTAAAGCACATCATGGTTACTGCATACATAATGTGCTGTCCATCCTTATTCTTTGTAAGCTAACCCTAACCATAAGCCTATCACTGATCCTTACCCTAGCCACACACAATGAGACTATATTTCCAAATTTGCAGTCGTCTGTATACTTAGTAGTCCAGAGTGCCTGAGATAAGAAAAAAATGAGTGGGTTTAGTAAATCCCCCTTTAGAATGCAACTGGCCATGTGAACAGATTTATAGTAAGTTTACCCTTGCAAGTAATGAGTAGAAGGTTGATAACCACATCATCTTTATCTCTGTGCATTTTGCTTTTATTTTGTATTATGCTATATTGTTAAAAGTTAAATAAACCTACATTTAAAGAAATGTAAAAAAATAGGAACATCTTGGTCAGCAGTGCATCACTGGACAAATTCCCTCTCATACTGTGTATATAACAGTGGCAACTTTATTATGGTTTATCCATCTAATAGCATATTTTTGGACTGTGGAAGGAAACTGAATCATGTAGTAACCTACATATACACTGAAGACATAAACACCACACAGAAGACTTCCCATCTGGGAACTGAATTGGCAAACTATTGCCCAGATGGGAACTGAACTGGCAAACTAAGTCATGTGAATCAGCAATGATAACTACTGAACCACTAAGAAAATATTGCCTTTCCCTCTGCAGATGAACATGCATACATCCTCAAACAGAGTGTGGTTGGAAAAGTCAGGAAATTGCTACAGACTGTGAATTGATCCTAATGGCATGTAAAGTAACCGAGGAACTAATACCTCTTTTTTGCACAGTCATGGATATTTGCTGCATGTATATGTATGTATTAATAATGTGAAAAATTAGCAGCCTACACAGCATAATGCGTGGTATCAAATCAAAGCTTATATGATTGCAGTTTAAATATCTCACTGACAATTATGGCAGAAAGTGTTCAGCTGCACAGATGTCTAATGTTGTTCATTTGGGATCTAAATTGTAGAAATGTTCAGTGTTTAATGCAAACATCTTCAAATTGAATGCAACTGTGACTAATTATATTTTTGTGAATATCTCTGTAAAGAACAGTATTTGTACAATTGCTTAACATGATAGTTAAAGGTAGCATTTAGGGAAAATGCTGCTGATAGTTTGGATCTTAACTGTTTTGGTTACATAGATATTGAGAGCTGCTTGGTTAATTACACTAAATACCTTTTTTCATTATTCATTGATAAAAAAATCAATATATTTATGTGCTTTGAGGCTTGATTGATAATTGCCTTTTCTGATAAATGTATCAGATAAAGCCTGTGCAAAGATGAAGTCCTCTGGAGTTTGGAAGTGTGACATTTCACATCTGCTAGATTGGAATGAGTTTAAACAGTTGGCATACTATGCGGACATACATATTTTATGCTATGAAACTATTATTTAGGAATGATTTTAACTCATAATGGAGATGGCAACTGCTGGGTGAAAGAAAAGAATTTAGCACATTCAGAAAAAATATATAAATGAAGATTGCATGTGTAGCTTTTCCTTTTCAAACAAAACTGGTATTTTTTTTTTGCTGCAGGCAGGCTATCTGCATATTTAATAATTATATATATATATATATATATATATATATATATATATATATTCTTTGTATATATAAATACATGAATGAGTAAAGTAAAAAACTGGTATCTGTGTGTGTGTCTGTGTATTTAAGTGTGCACTGAAGATACCACCTTTCATTTTTTAAGTATTGAAGCCAACAAATGTTTAAGGAACAGGTATTTCTCATGCTGGACTCTTTGATTTTGTATGTTGTTGCTATCTAGGCATAAATCCAGGATTGTAACTTATTTATTTGGTTTGGCCCAGGGCTGCAACATAACCGATAAGAAACACAATAGATTTTACAAACAATGTTCAGTTGGGATGCAAAATATTACAAGGCAAACAAGACAGATGAACATACACTGAATAAGCTATATAATCCTTTACTATGTACAATGTACACACTTGTAGTAGTTACAGTGACAAGAAATAGAGTAGAAAGATTAGTAACGCAAAAGTATCAAATGGGGAGAAGAATAAACCATTAGGTATAGAGTGTCATGTGGGAGATAGTGGGGTTACAGAGCATTAGGGAAGGCAAGGAAGAATAGTATATATTAATTACAGAGAAAGACGTTGCAGATGTTATTTTATGAATAAGTTATTTTCAATGTCTAAAAAGTATTATAGGAGGAGCATGTGTGGAGGGTGGCATAAGAGGAGTGGTTTTGGTAAAATAGTTAAGGTCTACAGCTTGTAGACACAAGGTACAGTGTTTGATTAACACCTCGGGATATTGACTAGGCTTAAAATGGTTAGCCTAGTGTTCACCTATGATCCAATGAACCTATATGCATTTGGAAATCTTAAATCAGTACTCTTAATTCAAGATAGAATTTAGAGTAGGCCTCTGTGGACTGTATATTGAAGTTGAATATTTTAAGCATTAGGATTGAAGATGAGTGATATATAGAATGTAATTAATTACACTGAGTTTGAAGGGTACGATTTGATGGTTAAACATATCCCATGGTGCAAGAGGTATTTTCCTTCTGCCTACAAAGAAGGGAAAGGAGATTAGACTAGCAAATTTGCAGGAAAAGGAAACCATTAGTAATGCAGATATATGCTGGACTGGTAACTATTTTGCCTTAGAAAGTGAAGAGTACAAGTGGTTTCTTTAAGGTAAATGAGTCACAAATCCGTTAACATCATTTGATGCTGCTTGGAGTGACACTGGATTCTTTTTGGACCAGTTGCAATTAGGAGTCAATACTCTAGTTGCAGAAGAAATACTCCTTTATTTATAACATTTTTTTTTCTTTTTTTTTCCCTAAACGTGACAGGAAGTAAGAGATTGTTTTAGCCAGAATATTGGGTTTATTTAATCTGTCTATCTTGTGTATGTTACTGAAAATTTAGAGATGAGTCAAGCCAAAAGCCATGCTTCTAAATCTTTCCACTGCTTCCAAAGAAGAATAGGCCATTCTTGATGTTTCTGCCTGCTTTTTGGTGGTTTCAGAACGCATGTATTTTTTTATTGTTAAAATGTGTTTGGGTGTTGACCTAACCAGCTAACAAGGGGTCCTAGATCATGTTCTGAGCCATTTTGCCCTGTAAATAACCTTGTCATTTGGGGAAAGAATAATGGCCAAATGGAAGAGATTAGGCAGTAGTTGGCTAATGAATAATTAGAACAATATGAGCAACACCCTGAACCTTGTAGAGGAACTGCTAGAGATGATCTAAAAGCTAACTTTGAATTGTCGGCTAGTTACGAAGCAAATGAACCAGTCATTTGTCCAGCAACACTTTTCTGCTCTAGCAATATTTTAGTAGGAATGTTTTGTCGAGCAGCTCAAAGGCTTTTTTGAGCCATATAAAGATTAAAACCCAGAAGCCTGGATTCCTCCAAGGTGATTGTCATATCTCTGGTTAACAAAACAACTAGTTTAGTGTGTCAGTGTAAGATAAAGGTAATAATAGCATGATTGGGGTAAAAGCCCTTTCGTGCTATTGTCTGATGGCATATATAAGTATCTAGGGGTGGGTGAGTGGGTGTTACACATCCCCGCACAGGTGTAATTTTTGTAGTTTTACACTCCTGATTCATTAGTTGGAGCATGTGTTTTTCACTGCCAGCAATGTGTGTGCTGATGTTTTGCAGACTGATCATCTTGCACATACTTCTATGTACACACACATTATATATATATGTATATATATATATATATATATATATATATGTATATATATATATATATATATATATATATATATATATATATTTTTTTTTTTTTTCATTTGTATTTATTTCATGTCTTTGTTTACTGGGAAGATCTGACTGCGCAGAGTCTCCCCATTTTCAGTTAAACCCTGGGGAAAAGCTTCAAAATAATAGTACATACAGCAAATTAATGATGAGGCATTTGTGATACTCTGGATAGATAATACAAGTATAGCACAGAGAACATATATTCGGTGAGTAGGACTACACATTTTACATTTTTATGGATTTCAAGTGATGCTTGAACTTAAATTTGAAAACCTGAAAGTTGTTAATTTCTCTTAGCTATGTTGGAATACTATTCCTAATATTTCCTATTTTGACTGAGTACAGGTACTCACCATAAGTGTTGTTTGATTTTTCAGTTTTGATGAGACGATACTTGCTGGATCTATGCTTTCTAGGATAGCAGGACCAGGCTGGCACTCTGGAAGGGTAGTACAGTATTCTGTGTGCTTATTTTACTTGAGAAAAGAGAAGGAGTAGTTTGATGTCAAGCCACTGTAAAAATCAGAGTAGTGAGTGTGTAGGTTAGGTTGATGGCAGACTTTCAATTTTGTTATAGCATAGCTGAGTTTGGCTACTTGAGTTACTTATAGGCTAGTAAATTAGCAGAGGCGAATGTAATATTAGGTACTAATACAGTAGCTACAGTCACTTTTCTGACATGCTCTATTAGGCAGTGTTGGGATTTGTACAACGTTCCTAGATTGTGGTTAGTTTTCTGAATGAGTAAATGTATGTGGTGGTCAAATTTGAGAAGGTCATGGATTGTAACTCAGTAATTTGGTATGGGATGATCTTTCGAAGTTCATTTTATTTGCTGAGGTGATGGTAAGGAGTTGACTAGTGACAGGTTGCAAGTTGAAAGTAAATAGCATTAGCTTTTTTTTTGGGGGGGTGAAGAGTAGTTCAGATTGTGCCTACCATTTTTTTATAGATGTGAAGGAATTTTATGCAATGGCTAGAACTTCAGATGGACTACGGCCATGGCAATCTAGGGTAGAATTATATGTGTATCACTTAATAGAGGGTTGCTGGGCTGCATTGTGTGTTATTAAGGAAGATGTTGAAGACAATAGGTACAAGAGTTGATCCTTGGGGTATTCTATAACTGTAGGAAGAGAGGGAAAATATGAGTCTTTCTATTTGCCACTTTGCATTCTCCTAGGTAACTAAAGTGCCAATGTACTGTAGAGTCACTGAAACTAAGCTGTATGAGCCTGTTTAGTAGTAGTTGGTGGGATACTGTATTGAATGCATTGGATAGATGAAACAGTGTGGCTATAGAGTGTCTTTGTCTCTACGATGGTTGACCATTTCCATGAATATGAGAAGAGCTGTCTCAGTACTGTGATATGGCAGATGCCCTATTGTGTGTCTGTTAGCAATTTATTTTGTTCTATGTGAGGTATGATTTGCTGATGACTAAATTTTTCTACAATTTTGGATAGAGGGGATAGTTTTGAAATGGGCCTATAATTGGATATATAGATGGACAGATATATTTGTGTGTGAGTAGATCAATTGTCATATATATATATATGTATATATATATATATATATATATATATATATTTGGAAACAGTTTAGTCTCTTAAGCACTATTTTCATTAAAAGACCAAACTGCTTTGTTTTTACATTGAATGTTGGTTTCATTAAGTGTAGGGTTTGAAAAATTTGGTAACTCTGAAGGGAAATGAATACACTGGAAAGACTACCGTGGAAATATACCAGGGACATTCATGGATGTGAAAATTTAAGTTATTAAGAAAGACTAAATATCTGAACTTACACAGTGTCTCATATAGACACTTAAGCGAAGACATTGTTTAGGTGTATAGGGCATTTAGAGACCGCTATCTCTGGCAATGTTTGGGGTTATCAAAAAGTAGTAGAGAATCATTAGGAAAACTATGGAGGAGATGTATATAGGAATGAGAGGTGCACTGATTGTTTCTCCGAGAGAGCAGCTGATACATGGAATAGACTACCAAATTATATTAAAGTAAGCACTAATTTAAATACTTTAAAAAACAACTTGAACACTTATTATGGGAATGACTATTTTGTATATTGGCAGGCTAGAAGAACATTATTGTCCCTACCTGAAATAATTTATATGTATGTATGTATGTGTTTGTATGAAATGCACTACACTTTGGATTAACGTGTGTGTGTGTGTGTGTGTGTGTGTGTGTGTGTGTGTGTGTGTGTGTGTGTGTGTGTGTGTGTGTGTGTGTGTGCGTGTGTGTGTGTGCGTGTGTGTGAGTGTGTGTGCTTGTGTGTGTGAATGCTGAAATGTTCTGATATAATACTTTTCAACACTGAGGAAGGTGTGTGTGTGTGTGAGTGTTTTCAGTTTAGAGAAAGGTTTTGGTAAGGGAATAGCTTTAGTGTTGTGCTTGCAAGTACTGTATAAACAAAGATTGCATGTCTGAATGTCATGTGTAGTGTAGTGAAGCCCCCTGCAGACCTTACTCATGTGTGCTAACCCAGACCCTAAACGTATCCCTCCCCTAACCTCTATCCTATGCATTACCTTATGAAAAATCTCTCTCCTTAAGAAATCACTATTTAGAAAAATTTGGTCTAGTGGTATTGTCAGTTTTTTTTTTCAAACAATTGCAGAAGGAAAATGTTTACTTTCCTTTTGTGGTCACTTCTGATTTGGCTTTCTGATTTTTTCCATTGAGTGAATTTTGTGTTGAAAAACTGGTGAATTTTTATTTCAACGTTTGCTAATACATGCATACACACACACACACACACACACACACACACACAGAAGATTTTACTCATGTTATTTGGCAAACAAACATTGACATCTCAAATGCAGACCACAGTGCCTAAACAATACAAATGTTAACATCTAATGTGCATGCGAAAGCAAAATGTTAAAGAAAAAAATACATCTCTCTCTCTCTCTCTATATATATATATATATATATATATATATATATATATATATATATATATATATATATATATATATATATATACACACATATATATATATATATATATATATATATATATATATATATATATATATATATAGATATGTGTGTATATAAAATCATTTATTGCAGAGAATCTGCACACCCCACTCCCCCTGCTAATTATATATACTAACTCAGGGATTCCACCAAACTGGGAAAAGGAAATACTTCACATCTCCAAGAATGGTGTGATCTTACACTCCTGTTGACTAACTGGTAAGCTAACCAAGCACTCTAGTATATATATATATTTATATGGGAACTATTTGAAAAAGTTAATTGCGTGTTAGGTCAACAGCTACCTAGTTGACTCCATATGGAAGAATAGGCAACCGATCATCAGGTGTGCAAGATTGCACAGTTCCAGGGGTTGGAATATTTGTCCTTACCAAGTATGTGTGATTTTGGAGTTGCATATATAATTAGCAGGGGTGTGGGAACATTAGCCCCCCCCTCCCCTCCACAGTCAGGTATAGGAGGACTTGCCCTCTTCATAAAATTAAGTTTTTCTGTAGTTTTAAAAGTTAAAGTTTGCTTGTGCTAAGGTTGTTTCTCAGTGCATGTATACTGGTGTTTTCAACATTTTGATGTCAACATTTTGCCAGTTGACTATGGGTGTTTCTTGGAGTTATTTCAGGTACACCCATATATATACACACACACACACACACACACACACACACACACACACATATATATATATATATATATATATATATATATATATATATAAAGATATGTATTTTTTTGCAGATTGCAACAGTAAAGTCACTGCATGAAATAATGTAGATGAACTAGAATTATGTTGGTTACTATTGATTATATGTAAAACAACCACTATTGCAAAACTAGCTGCCTGCACAGTTGGACTCTAGCTAGTTAAATATGTGGCTAATACAGATATTGCAATAACAAAAGCAAAAAAAAATCTTAATTATCATTTCAGCTGCACTGTTTGGTCATATAACTTAGAAATACTCACTGATAAGTCTGAAATGGTTTCTTGGCTCAAGGGAATCCCAACTGCTGGAGAACAAAATGAAGTATTAGTTTTCATTTCTCTAAATGTGGATAAGACAGTAGAGCAGGACATCATATTGTAGTGCAGAATGTGAAACCTTTAAACAAATAATAACAATAAACTGTGATGAGAAAATATTCCTTTGGGATTTGCTCAATGTAGAAATAATACAAGAGGAGAGAAGTTTCTGTTATCACATCTATATGCCAGAAAAAAAAAAAACTATAATAGTTTCTGCATTACAGAATAAAAGTTGAAAACTCTTTTCGATTACTATACCGTAGTGAAGTTGCAGGATACTTTAATGAAATGTCCCCACTGGGCATATAATGTTTTTTGTGCTATGTTTGAGGAGAACATATTTTAGCCAAATACTTTTCATCTCTTAGAGATTAAAAGCAGTTTGCATTCAAATGGCTGCAGTAGTTTGTATTTACCCATACACATCTCGTCCCATAAAAAAGCAAAATTCAACAACTGTGGAGACATATAAAGATTTTAAAGTATATTAAAAATAAAGAATATAACTTGGTCCAACAAAGAGATGAAACACATACATCCCACATCAAGTAGAATTACTTAAATAATAGGGAGTTGGGACCCTTCTCCTTAAACTTCTTTTTGTACTGTTTTCCAGACACACACATTTTTTTTTCAGTAGGTTCAGCCATGCTGTCATCTTACATCTTAAACTGTATTGCAGTATGTAATGCATTGCATAGTTAGATCTGTTCTTTCTGGTTACATATAGAAGTGCTGAAGTATTGGACACACAGCATCAGTAAACAACTACCTTTGTGCAGATGTATTTATCACATTGTCAAAATGCCAAAAAGTTGAAAACTTACAAGAGTCTGAATTCCACTTTGAAAGCAGGAGGCAAAACATGGCAGTGCCTGCAATGGTAATGAACCTCAAGAGAAAAAAAGGAGCAGGCCACTAACAGTAACAATGAAAGCAGTCAGATATATTGTCCTTGACTATCCTTCATATAAACTGGGCTCATTTAGCATGTCAGGTTCTGGATGAGCTATACTGAGTGGGACACAATTGAGCAGCTGAGATTAGCACTCCATGCTGTTGAGACAGAGTTGGACTTGTATCACTGCAGAAACACCACCTGTGGTAACTCCAGTGTTGGCATTCCACATAGAGGAACTTGAGGGTATGAGCCCAGCTCTTTCCTTTCTTTCCTCATGTGTTTTGTTGCCAGGATTGGGATCAATTAGCTGGGCCAAGAGAAGACATATTTGTTGGATGCAGCACAGGTAAATTGGGGCCAAACAAATTAATAAAAATACTGCCAAGGCAGTAGCTAAATACAGGTTTGGAAGTCAGAATGACCGACTGAAGTCAATGCAGCAATGGTAACAAATGCTAACCATACAAGGCAGAAAAATCATACCATAAACTATCCACTGATAGGCAAGCAAAGCAGCAGGCACTGTGGTACAGCAGGCACAAAAACAGAAAGACTCCACTTAAAACAACAATCCATTGTAGACAAACCCAGACACAACAGAAGTACATCCACAGTTTTATTTCACTGGGACAGCAATATAGGATTAAGCGCTTTTGTCATAAACTTCTTCAGAATAGATTACAAACCCAAACAAAAATCTTATATAGACTGCCCCCAAAAATCACATGGTCTGAAAGACCAATGAACAAACTGCAATTTCATGATGAAATACTAATAATACATATTTAAAAAATCCTAATATAAACACTTGAAATAAAATCATAAATATTCATAAGATGAACATTTACACCACATATGACCTAAGCCTTAAAATGCTTCCAGTCTGCACATTTTCGTTGAGACTGGGGGAGGGGGTCCATGGCATTCAATCTTATTTGCCATCTCAGCTCCCTTTCCTCTATGACATCTTCCCAGCCCCCCCCCCTTAGGTCTTTCAATTTGTGTCATACACAAAAAACAGAAAAACAATGGTCAGGATATTCCATTACATGCCTAGCAAGCGCATTGTTCAAATGACCTTTCTTAATGTCCATAGCATGTTCATATATGCGCTCTTTAAATTTTCTTTGTGTTTTGCCCACATAAAAATGTTGACATGTTTGACATTAAGCTAAATAGAACTCTTCAGAGGTGTTACAGTTACTAAAAGATTTAGATTTAATACATCTCTTGTTTACTATTATATGTTCGCCTTCAGAACCTCTTACATTGTTTGCAAATACCACATTTAAAAGTTTCTGGTCTTTTGCTACTCTGGAAGGGTTCTGAATGACTGATATAATGTTCCAGATAACTTTTCCATCTTATGAATATCTATGTTTTTATTTCAAGTATTTATATTAGGATTTGTTTTGTTTGTTTTTTTTTAATATGTATTATTAGTACTTTGTCATGAAATTGCAGCTTGTTCATTGGTCTTTCATGCCATGCAATTTTTGAGTGTGGTCTATTTAAGGATTTTTTGGGAGGTTTGCAACTGATTCTGAAAAAGTTTAGTAAAATAAAACATTTCTGAGCTTTACCAGAAAGGCTCATCCAGACTCTGCTACACTTTGCTGTGAAGGAAAGGTTAGTTTGCTTTTATTTTTTGTATTTTGTATATTTTAAATATTGTAGTTTGTTTTCTTTACCTTGTGTTTTGCCTGCATTCTGCTTTAACAGCATATTAAAACTTCAAAAGAGACCACAGCTCTCTCTCTCTCTCCTGAGTCAAGCAGAAATTAGAACTGATCAATTAAGGACTCATTCATAAGGTAGAAGGGGTCACTTAAGGTTAATCATTTGTTAACTGAGGGGTGGAGCTACGAACTAAACCTTCTATTTAAGGTGTAAAATAAAACATTTCTGAGCTTTACCAGAAAGGCTCATCCAGACTCTGCTACACTTTGCTGTGAAGGAAAGGTTAGTTTGCTTTTATTTTTTGTATTTTGTATATTTTAAATACTGTAGTTTGTTTTCTTTACCTTGTGTTTTACCTACATTCTGCTTTAACAGCATATTAAAACTTCAAAAGAGATCACAGCTCTCTCTCTCTCTCTTCTGAGTCAGGCAAAAATTAGAACTGATCAATTAAGGACTCTTTCATAAGATAGAAGGGGTCACTTGAGGTTAATCATTTGTTAACTGAGGGGTGGAGCTAGGAAATACCACTGTCTTTCTAGTTGCCTGCCTCTTATGTTAATCTGACCATATATCTCATTTCCTCTCTACTTTCAGTGGCTTGTGTGAGTAATCACTAAATCAAAAACCCCTCCCCTTCAACTATTTAAATTTATTGGCCATCCTACTGTATTCCATAGTACCAGAATACAAAAGTAATCACCCATTTCAACCCATCTTGCTGCTTTAAAAATAGTAACGCTCCACTAAACCTTAACTTTTTAAACAGGTAAAACTTAAGTTACCTACTTTCATGTCTACCTTCTCTAGTGCACACTGCAGTGTGCATTTTTTTCATCTTACTTTTAAGCATCCCTTTGACTAACACTTTCTCTAATACCTGCTGGAAAGCACTAGGAAGCCTCAAACTGATACAAGCACTCAACTCTCCTTGTTAATAAGGAGAAATTAATAGTAGGCACTAAACAGCCTATAATTGCAAAGTACCTTGCTAAGGTAAGGGAAAACAGCTCCTGTACTTTACAAAAAAAAAAAAAAAAAAAAAGCATCGAACCAGGCATGTCCAAGGGTCAGCTTCCGGTGATTTCTCCTGTCCACCTGGTGAATCTGGGCATACTGGGGCAATGCAGCAATTGCCTCATGTACACAGACAACCCTCTTCTCCTACAACCCAACACTACAACCTGTGAGAGATGCATTTACATAGCCAAAATGGAAGCAAAGCTCTCTCTACCCAAGATCGTGCTAGACAGTCTAGAGGAGAAGGTTAACACCCACACTACACCTCAAACAACACATAGCCCTTCTAAACCCACACCACCAACACCCACATATAGCAACACTAAATCCACATATGCAGAGGCCCTTAACTGTAACCTGCCCAAGTAACAAGGACCTCTGAAGCTGAAACGCAAACAAACACCAATCACAACCAAAGTGTCACATAGTTCAAAACACCTGTGTGCCACCCAGCAGCAGCCCCTAAGGCAAGACAATGTACCTAACACTTTAGTCATAGGTGACTCTATAGTCCGGCACACTGATGTCACTCTCACCAGGTTGAGCAAGGAGAAAATTACAGTCAGCTGCCTGTTGGGTGCCAGAATCCGCCACATAACGCATGCACTCAAGTCACTCCACAACAAGTACAAATATGACTCTGTCATTGTCCATGTTGGAGTGAATGACTTGAGACATACCTCCCTGGACTACATGGAAGAGCTCTCAGATCATGTGGCCCAGGCAGGTATGACCCTAGCCCTGAGTAGCATCTTGCCTTTGCCCAGAATGATACCACAATATAAGGACAAAATGATTGACTTCAACAATTGGCTAAGCTTCTGGTGTCATTCAAAGGGGATCCAGTATCTGTCTGCCTGGGATGACATGATTGACAGACCATGATGCTTTGCCAGAGATGGTCTGCACCTGTCGCCTCTGGGTTACTGGCTAAGGCTCTTGCCACCCCTATAGTGCCTTTTTAGGCAAAGTTCAAAGAACAAAACCACCACCATAACAGGTACAAGCATGCATAATCTGAAGGTAATGCTACTCAATGCTAGAAGTCTAAACCTCAAAATGCACTCTCTCGAGGCACTCCTAAAAATGGAGAACATCGATATCTGTGCAGTAATTGAGACCTGGTTCAAGGCTCCAGAGAGCACCCCTGCAATAACAGCCTACAACTCTTACCACACTTTTTGGCCACCAAAGCAGGACCGAAACACTAAAGGTGGAGGAGTGTCAGTATTCACCAAGGATATTCACACCACCAGGCTAGTTGCCCAACACAATGCGTCTGAAATTCTCCAGGTGCAACTAACACTAGGTAAGACTGCAATCCAAGTTGTAGCTTGCTACAGATCCCCACCATACCCCAGGATTCTCACTACACCTTTCTAAACATACTGGAAAATATTAAGATAGAACCAAACACCCTAATACTGGGTGATTTTAACTACCCTGCCATTAACTGGGAAAGCTACTCATGTACCAACACCTTTGCCCAACGGTTCTTGGAATTCATAAATTCCAACACCCTGGATCAACTAATCCATAGTCCCACCAGGGGCTCCAATATCCTACACCTGGTCATTACCAACATGGGAAATCGATGCTCCACACCTATGGTCACCCCCTTGTTAGTTACGTCTGACCATAAGCTAATCACCCTTAACATCCACATCCCACCCCCCAGTAAGGAAACCTCCATAAAAAACTCCTCCAAAGCCAACTTCATGCTACTCAAGTCAGAAGTGACAAACTTCATGACACCCATGCAGACGGGAGCTGAAAGTTCAACTGCTGAATCCTACACTAAGGCACTGTTCGAGCACATCCACTCATACATAAATCGTGCCATCCCAAATAGAACCAAGATGCTATCATCCAAAAAAAAGAAGACAATCTGGTGGTCCCCTGCCATAAACAAACTTTACAACAAAAGGAAGAAACTGTTGAAGAAAAGAGGAAAATCCCAGGATGCAAAAAACTTCCTTACCAGCCTCAGTAAGAAACTGAGATCCCTCATAAAATCCTCCAAAGCTAGTTACGAAAATAAAATTGCCAAAGATTCCAAAGACAACAACAAGGCATTCTATAACTATGTCAAGAATCTAAATGGCAATGCTCAGATCTGCTCTGAGCTAAAACAGAATGGCATTAAATATACTGAGCCCAAGGATATTGCCAATATCCTGGCAGATCGATTCAGTGCCAACTTCACCCCCCTCCCACCCCCTAAATGGCCCATCTCAATACCGGAAGATTGCCAAATTCCGGTAATAACGGCCACACAGGTAAAAAAATGCACTCTCCAAAGCTAAGAATACAGCATCCATTGGACTAGATGACATCCTGGGCTGTGTACTACATGAACTACAATATGAACTGGCACCTCACCTAAGTGTCATGTTTAATCATAGCCTCACCTCAGGTTTCGTGCCCACTGAGTGGCGCACAGCTACAGTTATCCCACTCCACAAGGGGGGATCCACCTTGGATCCTGGAAACTACCATCCCATCAGTCTGACAAGCCTTATCTGCAAGGCCATGGAGCGTATTATCATGGAACTTATAAACAAAGACATTGGCAACCTTCAAACACTGGACCCCACCCAGTTTGGGTTCGTGAAGGGCCGATCTTGTCTCCTGAACTTGATTGACTTCTTTGAATCAGTCTCCAGAGCCATGGACAAGGGTAAGGTGGTCCACACAGCCTATCTAGAACTTGCCAAGACCTTTGACACCATCCCCCACTCTGGAATCATAGATAAACTTACCAAGCTGGGCATTAATCCCTACATCACCCAATGGGTTGCTAACTGGCTTACTGATAGAACCCACACTGTAAAAGTAGCCGACTGCAAATCCAGCTCCAAGTGACAAGTGGAGTACTCCAGGGTTCAGTCCTGGGACCGCTCCTGTTTGGCATCTACTTCTCTGAAGTACAGGCCAACACTAAGGGACTCTGGATAACAAAGTTTGCAGATGACTGCAAACTGGGAGCCATTATTGAATCCCCAAATGATGTGGATACTCTACAAAAGGGCCTTACAGAAACAGATGCTTGGTGCCAGAGCCATGGGCTCAAGCTCAATGCCAAGAAATGTATAGTTATCCCCTTTGGGAAAAAACATGTATCCGTGAATTACCATATAGGTGGCAGTACACTAAACACCGAAAGTTTGATAAGAGACTTAGGGTCAAAGGTGGACAGTGGTCTCACCTTCTATAACCACATCACCACAACAGTCAGGGAATCCTTCTATGTGGCACACCTCATCACTAAGGGCTTTTCATCCAGAAAAAAGGAGGTCATTGTCCCACTGTACTCATCCCTCATTAGACCCATTATAGAATACAATGCCCTGTTTGGTATGTACCTCTCAAGACATCTGCAGGCAACTGGAAAGGCCACAGAAATACCTCACTAAAAGAATCACAGGCCTAAAGCAGATGCACTATGCTGACCGCCTTAAAAAACTCCAGCTATACTCTGTCACATATTGTCTACTCAGAGGCGATCTTTGCTTAACATACAAGGCCATGTCAAACCCAGAGCTGTTGGCCATGTTACACTTAAAGAAATCCCAATCCCTCAGAGCCACATGCTCCAGGGATCTAAACCTTGTCATCACAATAAACAAAACATGCTGGAGGGATAGGTTCCTGACCCAGAGACTCCCCAGACTCTGGAATAGATTGCCCATACATGTCAAGCAGAGTGCCTCTTTGGTCCTCTTCAAAGGGAACCTTGACGATTGGATGGGAGAAAGGAAATTCACCCCGGGGATCATGTCAGTCACCCTGCTAGACAGGGGTCCAGGGAAGTAAATAGTGTGGGAAGAAATAGCCAGGGAATTGTTATGGCTAGGCTTGTATAGGCCCTAGGGCTGATAGCCTAGTACCAACCTATGAACCTATAAAATTGTGGATACACTTCTGTCATGCCCGGGTTCATCTATACTGGATTGTTGTTTTAAGTGGAGTCTTGTTCCTTTTGTGCTTATTTTGGTGTGTCACAAAAACAGAAAGAAAGGAAGTATTCAGGAAGTGGTGTACATGGTGACTTACGTAACAATACATAAGGCATAGAGAAGCAGAGGCAAGTGTGTATGTGTGTGTGTGTGTGTGTACACTTGTGTGAGTGGGTATGTGTGGTTTTGTGTGTGTGTGTGTGTGTGTGTGTGTGTGTGCATGTGAGTGTGTGTATGTGTGTGTGCGTGTGCATACTGTGGAAGATTGTCTGGAATATATGATATAAATCAAAATTTATTTCTCAAAATAGCATCACTAAGAATAAAATAGGGTCCCAAAGGGAAGTCAACAAAACCAATATATAAAGAGAGGGTAACTGACATTTTGTATCTCTGCATGCATTCAATGAATGCAACATTAAGTCAGCTATAGGTCAGAATCTAATGTCATGTTAAAAGGCCAAAGATGCATTTCTTTGTAAAGACAGTTGGTATGAATGTGAACAATTTATAGAGGCAGCCAACTTGTATAGACAGTATAAATGACATGAAAATGAGGGTCTGACAGCACAAGAAGGTGCTACTAGTACCACACAGACTGATGAGTCTAAGGCAGTAACTCCAGGAGTCCTCTGTCTGTCAGATTGTTCCATTCCATTAAAAAGGAAAAGCTGATTATACTCTCAGTGGATTACTTCTATTGTGGATAATGGGGCATCAATACACGCAGCAGCATCAAACCCAAATGGTATCATAGATGTAAGATAATAAGTGTTGCAGGGGGGACAGGTTATCACAGCCTTCATCATAAATTGAAAGGAGATATAGAACTCAAGTAGGCACAGACATACATTAAATCCCACCAAGCAGCAGTGGCTGTAACAATGGAACCTAAAAGTCAGAGGGCTTAAGTCAATACAGAAATGCTGACATAGGTGATGACAAATGTGCCAGTGCTAAAACAGGAGGCCACTAAGACATAGCTAACACTACTACTGTCCATGAAGCAGAAGACTGACTGACTGCACAGCTGTTTTGTGGTCTAATGCAGATCACAGCTGCAGATGTGACCACTGAAACTGAATAATGGAAAATTCACCTCTGAGAGGAACATACAACACACCAATCCCTTATGTTGACCACAAGTAACAGCATCAAAGATCCACACACATATCTGCCATATAGCTGATGGATGCCCAGTTCAAGACAGTGTCTTGTCCATTACAGCAAAGTTCACTGTAAGTGGAATAGAGATACACTATGGCCAGGGACAGCACCGGGGCCAACAGAGGAAGGGGAGGGAGGGTGCTCAAACCCAACTCTGGAGATGAGTAATGTTTTGATGTGTCATGAACAAGATTTCAATGCATGCAAAATTATTAAAATGTGCAAGGTAAGTTCAGTATTTACAATCTTAACCACCTGGTGATAGATGAGGAGTGGGCCGAACTTTTTTCCAAAGGTTTGAATTTTGTACCAGCAAAAAGGGCCAGCCTGGTTGAAACTATTGTACAGTTGAAATTGTTTACAAGGAAATTGTATCTGGCCCTTCATTTTTCAGACAATGAAAACCTAGCAGTACCGAATTCCCGTTTGACTAGACCTAGTACCCTCATACCCTCTTCTCATCCATTGGTCCACCTATTTGAAACTCTTTGTGAGAAAGAATTCAGGGAAATGAGGTTTAAAGGTATTACTGAACTCTCTAATTTGGATAATAGGGAGAAAAAACTGTTCAGTGACATATTGGGTAAGAAGGATGTCCGTATTATGAAACTGGACAGGGGTGGTGGGTTGATGGTGATGGATGTTTCCAAATACAATAGTAAAATGTTTGAATTGTTGTTTAGTGACACATACTGAAGTCTCATGTAATGAGATGAACACTGCTTACAGGAACATCGATCTCACTCTGAATGAATTACTATTGAAAGGTCAGTTGGAACTAAGTGAACACAATTTTTTAGACACCAAGGAAACAAGGATCCCAACTATTTTTGGGATCCCGAAGATTCATAAGTCAATCAGCAACCTGCTCCTGTGTCCAGTAGTAGATGCCAAGGCCTCCAACACATTTGCTCTAGCAAAATTTGTTGACTGCAAGGTAAAGGGAGTACTTGATGGAAGAGGCACTATTATCAGGGACTCCTGGGATTTTCTCACCAACATAAAACCTGAGATGTATGATGATGGTCTCATTATGGTGACCATTGTCATTAAAGATTTATTCTCAGTCATTCCACACCATGAGGGCTTGGAGTGGTTTTATGAATATTTGTGTTTTAACTCCAGTCTAGAGCATAACACCATCTTGACCATAAATACATGTATGGAGCTTGTGCTCGAAAACAATTTTATTTGCCTCGAGGGCCATCTTTTTAAACAAAAGCAAGGAGTAGTGATGGGTGCCTGTTGTGCCCCCTGTTTTGCCAACATTGTGCTGGCACACTGGGAGGATTTATTTATTTTAAATTCAACTTACAAAGACTCTTGCGCCCTATATGGACAATACCTTGATAACCTGGTGATTTTCTGGAAGGGTAGTGAAAAGGAACTAGATAGATTCTTCATTTACATTAACCAAACCACCTCCTTCCTTAAATTCACCATGGCCAGAGACAACGACCAACTGAATTTTCTGGATGTAACAGTCAAAAAAGACTATGTAAACAAGGCTTTCACTTCTCATTTGTATAGAAAGCCAACATACTCAAACTCACTGTTGCATTTTGATAGCTGGCACCCAGTGCACCAAAAAAGAGCCCTAGTTAAGGGCCAGTATGTTAGGTTAGCTAGAATGGTGTCAGGAGTGGATGATTTTTTGAGTGAGTGTGCTAAGTTAAAAAACATACTGACTGGAAGGGGTTACCCTGGCAATATTGTTCAGGACATTACCAATGAGGTGATTAGAAAAATGGAAATTGCGACTTTTTTTGCTTATTGTCCATTGAGAATGGCCCTACTGGAGCAACTCAGACTGGGAGACAGGATTATTTCTCAAGAGCATTTATTCTTCCTTTTAATGTTGACTTCTACGATATCAGGAACATTATATATAGATTATGGGACATGTTCACGATTGACAACGATGTTCACTCAGCAGTGAGAAACAAGCCTACTATAGTTTACAAGAGGGAAGTTAGTTAAAAGGGCCTATTAGAAAGAGACTCTTGTGCACCCACACTGGGTGGTTGCTACAAATGCGGGAGGTGTAAACAGTGTCCAGCCATGTTTCAAGGTGAGGCCATCAAAATCACTGGTTATGGATTAGTAAAACCTAGGAAGAGATACTCCTGTTACTCAAAGGGGGAGGTGTATGTCACAGTGTGTGACCTATGCAACAGTTTCTATATTGGTAAGACCAAAAGAGCACTGAGGCAAAGGGTGTATCAACACCTGTATGACATCAGGAATAAAAACATAAACAGTGCTTTGTACAAGCATATTTGTGCGTGGACCACACATACTTTTAAGTTTGGGGCCATAGGCCATATTGATTTTGGAGCAAGAGGGGGACCAATGGATGAATGGCTAGAATTTAAGGAATTTACATAGCAAATTAAAACTAATGCTTGCCAAATACCAGGTCTTAATGACAGAATTTCCTCGAGTTCTGTTTTAAAATTAAAACCGATGTACTTTTTATAGGTTTATCAGTTGTATTTGTTGCAAGAATATCAAGTTTTAAATTTTTTTATTAACTTTGTATAATGTTTGTTTTAGAGGAAATGATGTAATTACATTGACCAATGGTTAGGTGGGGTGGTGTATATATGTTTGTCATGATGATGTGATTTTATTCTGATGAAGTCCGAAACTTGACGAAAAGTGCTTAAATAAACCTAGATTATTGTTGGTGGTCTGTTCTGCACCCTTCTTCCATCTACTTGCTGCTTTTGAGTGGTTTTACTTTGTTTATTTCTTGGGATGTAAGATAATAAGTATTGCAGGGGGGACAGGTTATCACAGCCTTCATCATTAATTGAAAGGAGATATAGAACTCAAGTAGGCACAGACATACATTAAATCCCACCAAATAGCAGTGGCTGTAACAATGGAAACTAAAAGTCAGAGGGCTTAAGTCGCTACAGAAATGCTGACATAGGTGATGACAAATGTGCCACTGCTCAAACAGGAAGCCACTAAAACATAGCTGACACTACTACTGTCCATGAAGCAGAAGATCAACTGACTGCACAACTGTTTTGTGGCCTAATGCAGATAACAGCTGCAGATGTGACCACTGAAACAGAACAATGGAAAATTCACCATTGAGAGGAACATGCAACACACCAATCCCTTATGTTGACCACAAGTAACAGCATCAAAGATCCACACACATATCTGCCATATAGTTGATGGATGCCCAATTCAAGACAGTGTCCTGTCCATTACAGCAAAGTTCACTGTAAGTGGAATAGAGATAGAGACCAGCAAACACTGGCTGCACCTCCCTGGTGTATGTCTTTATGTAGTATAAGAGCAAGAAGTCTTGTAAGTACTACTAAGAATCTTTTGCAGAACTTGCACATAAATTTACAAACAGAGGTTATCTATGATACATGAATAAGTTCATAGGTTCAAGTTAATAGGTTCAAACTAGGCTAGCTGCCCTGAAGAGCCTTTTTAAGCCTAGACAGTATCCTGAGGTCAGAATCAAACCCTGTACCTTGTGCCTATGAGATGAAGACCTTAACAATTTTGCGAAATGAGTAGGTAGGAATACAACCAAGCTTCGCTGAGTTTCCACAAAGTTAATAAAAGTGGGGTACCTTCTACATGTGACAGGGAATGCAGTGGCAGCTTCTGAAAATAATTCTGGTCCATGAATATGGCATGCAACTAGAGCTGGATCATGGTCAAATGGGGCCCTAGGCAGGATAATGGATTGGGGCCCCCACAGCAGAAGGCGCGTAGCACAACCCCCCAGCACCCATTCCACTTTTTCCTCATTTAGCATAAACAATGTTCAAACCTGTCAGTGCGCAGATTATTTTCTTCTTTACTTATACAATGATTACAGATATTTGGATTTAATTATAAACTTTTAATTCAAATGTTATAGCATAAACACTGATAGACATTTGCTAAACAAAACAATACAGTCTCACAATAAAAACAGACTTAGCATAAGCAGCAAACTTCTCTTCCCTTGAAAATCACATTCATTGAAATTACATTGAAACCCACATTCAAAGAAAATGCATTTGGTCAGTAGCAGATTAATTTTACCGTTTGGCTGTTTTAAATCATAGGCCCCTTGCACAAATTTTTAGGACCGTGCAAACATGCATGTGCTCTTTGATTCTCCTTCCTGATTATATTAAATTATATTATTTGTGTAATACAGCACCATTAGTTAGACAGTCCCCCGGATTTACTAATCGTTGGTGCAGGACTAGCTTAGTCTTGCATGGAAGCGGCCATTTAGGGGCAGGATGGCAGCATCCCATGTATATTAATGAAGGCACGCTGCATGCGCTCCTAATCTTACATGGAGCACGTAAGAGTGCAGAGGGCATGTCTGAGAGCAGACCTCCCAGAATATACATGCCCCTGCAATGAAGAACAGGATAAAGCCCTAAAAGAATGATCAAGACTGTTCATAGGTGTCCGCATACCCTCAGCAACATCCCCCACATGTACAAGAGCAATAATAAACACAAGCAATATAAAGATCCAATTTTTTGTATGAAACAGATTAAATTTAACCATAGGTGTGCAGGTTTGCCTATCGCTTAGCTATGGATAATGCAGCTTAAATGGCAGAAGAGGCTAAAAAGGAAGATATATGCAAACGAAGCAGTACAGCAGCAGTGTAGTGGGCAGAGCATTTGCCTTACAAGTAGTCATGACCGGTTCGAGTCCCACTGCAGCACATTCCATTTTCCATGTCAAATCACGTCATAACCAATAATTTTAGTTGCATAACCTACTAAATAACATATATTTGTTAACTGAAGTGCTGCATTAAATGCAGATGTGAGGTGTCAGCATCATAATTTTGCAAAGTCCACAGATTATCACATATGCCCCATACAGTATATTTACACAGGAATCAGGGATACAAATGGAAGGTAAAATGTGTAATGAATGATAACCCCATACAGCTTCCAAATCCCCCACCTTCCCAAGAACCATTACACATTACTGTCTAGATTAGTGCAGTGGTAAGCTGGAGTAAGCACTAGTAAAACAAGTGTAAGCACTATTATGCAGTAGTAAGTGGGAGTAAGCATATGTAAGCACTAATAAGTGGGTTTAAGGCCGTTTGCATGGGAGAAAGCCATGCGCACACAGATTAAGCAATATTGAAGCTAACTCTCTGTAAGAATCATTAACCAGAGGTTAGCAGTGCTTACCCTCGCACAAACCCATGCAAATCCACTTACAACTGCTCAAAAGGGCCTTAATCACTCTGTATCCAGCAGCTCTTGTTCTGCCCAGCAACAAAATAAACAACCTTGCAGGACTTGAACCAAGGACCCTACACACTATCGAAACAGTAGTTAACCACCAAGCCATCACAGCAGTGCATATGAGTGAGGTATCATCAAACAAATCCTCATGATAGTAAAATCAAACTGAAAATGTGAAAGGATTCAGTATACAGTCATATATTCTATAACCTACTACATAACATAAATATGTGAACTGGAGTACAGAAGTAAGCCGAGATGTGAGGTGTAATTGTAATAGAGTGTTGAAGTCCCCTATTACACACAAGGACCCCATACAGTGTAGGTACACATGAATCGTGTATAACAGACATGTATATAAAATGTAATGAATAATAAATCAATGCCAAAAAGCAAATATAATGCTAAGTAAATACCAAGCAATGCTAAGCATTGCACAGGCCAGCTTAGTTGGTGTAAGCAATGTGTAGGCCAGCTAACTCAATTTGCCCAGTGGTATACCCCATTAAACAATGCCAACCTTAGGTAAGCAGGCTTGCCCATAGCTTAGCCTTTTCAAAACTGGCCAATCACAGCAAAGTACAGGAATTTGGCCCAACTTAATCCCAACAGGTGGGAATGCATCTCCTAACTGGTTGTAGCTTCCCCTTGCAGGCACCATGGCAGAAAGGGGAGAGGGAATGCACTTTCAGGCACAGCACTGGGGCATCCAGGAGTCCAGAGTCATGGCAGGACTCCTTGTCAAAGACCATGAACAGAGACTGCTGCAAGGCCAGTACCAGGGTTTCCAATATAAGGCAGAAGCCTGGGACCATCTTGCCAGTGACCTCACAAGGGCCACTGGCATACCCCAAACTGGTGAGCAGATCAGGCATCACTATGCTGACCTGAAGCGGTATAAGGGGGATCTCCTGGATCAGTGGATACAAGAGGCTAGGATGGCAGGGGTTGTCCCAGCTGTGTGTAGGTATCACTCCACTACCTGTTTAATAATTGCCAGCTCATATATATTTTGGATAGGTATGGCTAAATATTGCTCTTATGTCCTTCACAGTGGCAAGTGAGTGGGCAGCAAACCAGGAGGCCCATGGATGTCACCTGCAGGGGTTGTAATGTGAGGCAGGTTAGTAATACTCTTGCATGTACTGTCATAGGAAATAAATCTGAAAGCATTAGTAAGTTAATTGCCAGTATAAAACCTGTATTGTTTAAGGCAAGTATTGCATACACTGGAGAATATGGCAGGAAAAGTCTCATATAGTTTGTATGTAAATAAAAGCATAATAGCCTGTCAATAAAGGTCTAACTGTTGGACTGCATGTGTATACTCTGGTATCATATGGTAATGTAGATTTGCAATCACAGATTTGCGCATTAAGCGCTGTTACCCACAATGTGCAACATAAATAGAATGTGTAGGAATGTTTGTATATGGCTGGTGTAATCCCCAGAAGTCATTTAATCCAACTGAAAGAGACATTTACAGAAAACAGTGAAAAGACAGACAACAAATTCCGAATGGCACATGCAACTGAGACGTGAGCTGTTGTGATTTTTAGCACATACAGCCATGGTTCGAATCCTGGGAGTGGTAGTACTCTGCATACAGAATCATACCCCACAACTGTACAGATATGTCCAGAATGTCCAGTAAATTGGCCCAGATCTGCTGCCTGTCACTCTGTCCCCCTGGGAAATCAGTGGAATGATCCCAGATGTATAGGCAGCAAACAATACAACTGATTGTCACACATCTACAAGAACAAACCTGTCACTCTAGCAACTCTCCAAACTGTTATGAGAGTAATAAGCCAAGTATGTACTATCTACACCTCAATGCTGTCAAGCTGTGACCAGAGTGTGTACAGTAACAGAGTGAGATGTATGTGCATAATACTAATATGAAATCTGGTACTTTGTGTGGCAACATTCAGGTAGTGCTAACAAACATTGCTCCCACAGGTACATCGGATATGAAAACTGTACTGGTACGGTTTACTCTGGTATTGTATGGAATTGTGGGTGTTGCAGTTGCTCTGAATAATAAGGTATCACTGATCACTGTCACCCACACTGTGCTACATAATATAACTGTGTAGGAAATCCTGTATAAGAGTGTTAAGTCACTAAAGGTTGAAGAGGATGATAGTCTACATATGTCATGGTTCACCTGCATGTGGTCAAGACATGGCCAGAGTCTGTGCAAAAAGAGATGGACAGGTATGTGCATAACATCAACCTGGAATCTGGGAGTATGTGTAGAAACAGTTAGTTAATGTTAACAAACAATTCCTCCACAGGTATATCAGGTAAGAGGTGTATACTGCAGGTAAAACCAGTTCATGTATAAAGATGTTGACAGCCATATCACTGTCTAAACTAAGGCAATAGGGTAGTGTAGTAATACTTGTAAGGTACAGATAACAGCACTGACTAGGAAAGTAATACGAACTACAGGAATATACTAGTTGTTAATTGACATCTTTCTCTCCCCCCACCATATCTCCAACAATACACTAAATACCCACCTCATCTAGTATGTGATGACTCCACTGTTATGTTGGGACATATGTACTATTGGTTGATAATTATTTAAATCTGTTTCTATGCATGTGCTATGTTGAAATACCCCAACATTGGTGGAATGTTGACATCAATGTACCTGCATGCTGTTGTTATAACCACTATGGTCCCATATATGCATGTGTTCCATTTGCTATGCAACTGTTCTGTGTCTGGTGTCTGAGTTAATGGGAATATCTATGCATGCTGTTATACCTAACCCTGGAATGTGTTGACTATTACTAACCCACATATGTTGATACACCATAAACACCATAGCATGTATGGGAATGAAGGGTCCAGTGGACCCACCTGTCCCACCTCAGCTGGTCGTGGCACCAGGCACTAGCACATCTGTGGCCCAACCAGAGACCTCCTTGCCCATTAGTCCTGCATCACCTTCAGTTGGAACTGCCTCAGGGGATGGGGTCCACCCCCCTGGGAGCAGAAGAGGACAGAAAGCTGTCACCCGTCACCAGGTCTGGGTCATGGTGCATAGAGAGCTCAGTCAGCAGTTTGGAGATCTACACCAGCACAAGGGCCACAGGTTTCTGGACTGAGGTACTCCTGTTTGCTGTAGAAGAAATGCGCAGCTACAGCCTCCTGCACATCCCTAGCTATTTTCCCCACTGTATTTCTATGCATGCTGTTATACCTAACCCTGGAATGTGTTGACTATTACTAACCCACATATGTTGATACACCATAAACACCATAGCATGTATGGGAATGAAGGGTCCAGTGGACCCACCTGTCCCACCTCAGCTGGTCGTGGCAGCAGGCACTAGCACATCTGTGGCCCAACCAGAGACCTCCTTGCCCATTAGTCCTGCATCACCTTCAGTTGGAACTGCCTTAGGGGATGGGGTCCACCCCCCTGGGAGCAGAAGAGGACAGAAAGCTGTCACCCGTCACCAGGTCTGGGTCATGGTGCATAGAGAGCTCAGTCAGCAGTTTGGAGATCTACACCAGCACAAGGGCCACAGGTTTCTGGACTGAGGTACTCCTGTTTGCTGTAGAAGAAATGCGCAGCTACAGCCTCCTGCACATCCCTAGCTATTTTCCCCACTGTATTTCCCTCTCTGTGCCCCTTTTTTACCACTTTCCTATCAAGTGAATATATATGTATGTAACTAACTGTAGTACTTGGTCCATAATAATGGGATAGATTATGTGGAATGATTTATATATGCCTTCAGGTGTTGTTGTATTGATGTTCAGCTGAACAACTGCTAAGGGCAATAGAGTCCATCCTTGTGGGTAGTGGGCCATACCCATTAACCGTGCAGAGCAGCACTGACTGATAAGATGTAAGCCATCACATCATAGTGTGTGTTGTGTAATGGGAAGTATATATATTACATGGCCAATAGCTGGTGGTGGAAGCAATGCCATAATGATGGATATGTGGGTTCCACAGCCCACCTCTTGTTGGATACTCATGTTAACCTGTATTGTAGCATGCAGGAATGCCATAGGTGTGTAATAGGGTTACCTGCAATCTGACCCTACATATACCCCCATAATGTCAGGATGTGTCCATATGTGGCACCAGTCTGTAGTAAGGCAGAACAGTGCAGCTGTGCAGGAAGGTGTGAGATTGTGGACCTGATGGCTGAATGTACCCCACATATAGGTATGCATATGTGTACATATCTATATATATATATATATATATATATATATATATATATATATATATATACATATATATATATATATATATGGATCAAGGACATTTGCTCGACTGAGCAAACGACTGAAACCCAAACGGCTGGGCATACTTACGCAAAAGTGCTTTTCACCAAAGAAGCACTTTCGCGTAAGTATGACTGTTGCCGAGGCTGAACTATGGTGCGGGTAAAGGAAATTTCCCTTTTCTCCACTGTAGTGCAGTCTCAGAGGGAGAATAGTAAAGTGTGTGTGTGTGTGTGTATATATATATATATATATATATATATATATATATATATATATATATATAATATACATGTATGTCCACAAATATACAGATACCCATGTGTAGACATATATATGAACACATATATACATCATATATATCTACACATATGTAGATCTATACCTATATGCATATGTCTACATATATACAAACACACACAAACATATATGTATGTAAATACATGTCCCCTATAGTACTACTACAGTACTCCATGCTATGTGCGAGGAAACAGCACACATAGCAATACACACAGGTATCTACAGCTGTCAGTGTGTGCAATATGGATGGTTATGTCACATGTGAACCCCTTGTTGGGATCACATGGCCCTTGTCTGTGAAGTATGGAATGGGAATATGGGAAGTATGGCAGGTATAGTTGTGGAGGTGGTCAGGGTTGGTAGATATACAGGACAGCCTACAGGGGTGGTATGTGACTCATGTGGTGGGTAAACACCCTGGATGGTGTGTGTGGTCTGTGATGTGGATGCCCCATGGGCCCGAATATGAACAAAATGGTAACAAGCCTCTCACCCACTGCTACTCACAGCAGCAGTCCACATCCCGAAGGTGCCTGGCCTGGAGGCTGAGCAGGGTGAGCATGTGAGCCCTGTGAATGTGTACTGGGTGCCTCAAGGTGATGTAGCACATCCCACATGTGTCTGTGGAGCCCGTTATGGAACAGACCCTGGACCTGTCCTCAGGGGACAGGAACATGTCTGTGTGTGTACCCAGGTAGGGACAACTTCCCCTGAGGTGGTTCCACCTGATGGTAAGGCTGGACCAGTACATGAGGAGGCCCAGGGTGGGTCACACATGTAATGTGGCCTGGTAACAATGGCAAATGAGTTTGGAGAGGTGGTTCTGCTGGCCAGTAGTACATATACATGCTATTGTGTCACTGTTATAGAACATATGTCGCTAGTAATAGTCTGCACAATCCCAGAACATATCCAACAGCATGCATAGATAACCCCAATAACACAGAATGTCAGATATTCAGCAAACACATAGCAAGCATACCACAGGCATATATGGAACCATTGTAGCCCTGACAATGGCATGCAGGTGAATAATCTGCAACAGACCAGCAATTATAGTGTTCACACAGGGAACATGGCTACAAACACATTACACAAAGCATAGTACAGTACCACATCTGCCCCACTGGTAGGTATGCTGTAGCCATACCTATTGAGTTGTGTGTACAGTTTGTTGTTGCTTATGTGGTGGGGGTTGACAGTGATGTGTATTAAGAACTGTGGTAACCTTGCTGCATTACTTGCTCACACCAGTGTCCATCTTTATGTCTTTCAGGCATGATGTCCCATGGATGTCTGCCAGTGTACACAGCAGCTGAAATGAAATTTTGCTGAATGACCTCATACAGCACTATGCAGTCTTGTTTGGCTGGGCCACCCATGGTCAGCAGGAGCGGACTGCCACCCATGATCAGCAGGAGTGGACCGCCATGTGGAACAAACTAGTCAACAGGGTCAATGATGTCGGACTGCACAACCACAGTTATGAGCAGGTCCAGCATCGTTGTTCTGACCTGCTTTGTAAAGCCCATTGGCATGCTGCTGCTGCAGTTTGGGTGTATCACCTCTCCATGGGGGGGGGCATGCCATCCATCCTCCCCTGACAAATGTGGAGGAGCTCCTAGCCAGCCTCATGGCACCTGCCCCATCCGCACAGCCACCAACCACCAGACACCTGTTTGGAGGTGGGTGCCACCCACACACTGGCTGAGGAGCTTGCAGGTAAGGCCACAGGGCACATCAGTAGACCACTGTTGCATATATATCTGCATCTGTACAGGTAGAGCATGCATATCTGACATGTCATAGATATAGTTTGTTGCTGCATAGTAGTGGTAAACAGATGTGCATATGTGGTAGTGTTGTGGACATGTAATGTTGATGTATTTTAATGCTGCACCCACCCTGTAGCAATGCCACAGGTGTGGCCACTGTCTTTGCATCTCTCACCCTCTTATGTAGGTCTGTCTGGGATACCACCAAGGCAGCAGCCTGTAGCTGGTGAGTATGGTTTATGTAGATGCTTGCCAATACACCTGGCATGTAATGGTGATGGTATATTCCATGCACACATCTAACACACCTACCCAGAATGCATGCTTTACATGTGCACGTATTTTTGCTGTTAAATGCATGGCATCATATGTGTGACCATGATGGGGTGTTGGAAGGGTATGTCAGACACCTGCGTGATAACTAACATCCTGTCATTGCGGAATGTGTCCACAGGGAGTAACATAATGGTGGGAGACATGGCCTACAGTAGGGACATGTTTGGAACAACACCCATATACAGTGCAACACCAGTGTATATACCTGTAGGACAATAGCAACTGCTGCGGGGATACATTGTGGCATAATGCATTACTGTCGTCCAAATTATCAGCTGGGTCTAGGCTGTAACAAGTGGTGTTCAGTGTATTGGACACTGCAAAATGTCACACATGTGCAGGCCTTACTTGTCATACATCTGTAAAAATGCTGAAGGAGGGGGTTGTCAGCATGACACACCAGTGCACTGCAACAGGGATCCTAAGGATGCTAAGAATGGCTATATCTGCACATAGTCAGGTTCAGGAACTGTGGCAGATGTATCCCTACCCCCAGAGCAATAGTGACAGCAGTGTGTGAACACCAAGGGATGTGCACATGAGTAGACCTTGCAATCATGCAGATTAGGGAGACATGTGTAGGGCAGACTGAACATTCACTGACAAATGCAGATGGCTCATGCTGGTTTACCCCTGCCAGGAGTAGTGACTGCTGTTGTACACATAACAAGAGGTGCGACAAACCATCATGATAAGGGTGTGCAGGCATATGCCCACAAGGGGTGTATGCATCATGGTCAGCATCTGCACACCTAACACATTCGGTAGACATTGCATGTGAAAGTACAGGACATATGTCTCCTATCGGGCTCATGTACTGTTAAGATATGCAGTGGCTCATGCTAGTTTACCCCTGCCAGGAGTAGTGACTGCTGTTGTACACATAACAAGAGGTGCGACAAACCATCATGATAAGGGTGTGCAGGCATATGCCCACAAGGAGTGTATGCATCATGGTCAGCATCTGCACACCTAACACATTCGGTAGACATTGCATGTGAAAGTACAGGACATATGTCTCATATCGGGCTCATGTACTGTTAAGATATGCAGTGCTGTGGTCCCATGGGAGATCAAGGATGGGTGCCTCATATCAATAAGGGTGTTTACACCCCCCATAGCCATTCTATGCTCTGATGGTTGTCAGTGTAAGAGTATTGGATTGGTCATACATGGTCTGCTGATGTTGAGAGCTGCAAATCAGACATCAGGCATTCACAAATGGCAATTGTCCAGATATCATCCCAGGTATGTATTGCTGAAAAACATAGGCGCTGTGAGCATTAAAGCTGACATAACTGACACAGTAGTACACATTCAGCAATAGGTTGTACACCTGTGAGGTGTGGTGCACATTACATGGCAGGGTGCAGAACAGGTGCACAGCAATACTGTGTACATGGGTGCAGTGGTATCCAGGGGAAGGGGCATCACCTAGTGACACAGCACATGCATCGCACACATGTATACTGTTACTAGCATGGATTGACTATAGCTGCACTGCATGCTGTTGTGTACCATATATTATGCATGTTGACAGATGGGTAATAGGAGGACTGTGTGTACTATCATTGTGCATCCTCACCTGTATGTGTGTTTGTGTTCATTCTGGTGGGTAGTTAGCTTGTCTGTAGGGTCACTCTGGTGAAGTGGAGGGAGGTTGATGCATGTAGGATGTGTGTGTGCATGTGTGTGTGTTTGTGTGGGTGGCCATGTATGCACATGTGTGATTGTGGGGTGTTTATACAGCAGTACCTCCCTTTGGGATCATGCAATACATGGACATGGACTGCCACATTACACACCAGGAATACTTGTCATGTATGTAACCACAGGACAGCTGATAGTATAATAAGGTCTGTTGCATGGAACAGGCATTTAGAGGGGAAGGTAGACACCAGGTATACCCTTAATATCGCATTCAGCAGAGAGGTGAACTACAACCCACATATGCAGCACTACAGATGCATTGGGGAAGTACTAGTCAAAACCAGGGAGTGTATCCATATATTACATACCTACCCAGAATGCATGCTGTACATGTGCACGTATTGTTGCTGTTAAATGCATGGCATCACATGTGTGACCATGATGGGGTATTGGACAGACCTTATTATACTAACAGCTGTCCTGTGGTTACATACATGACAAGTATTCCTGGTGTGTAACGTGTCACATGATAGGCTGATTGAGCAGCATATCTGGCATGTACTGAGCAATACATACACATGACACACCAGTGAGTGATATTATGGAGCGAACATAGTAGCCCACACATATAGGGGCCATGCTCATGATGTCTGGACATACACAGGGTAAACACTGAATGACAGCAGTGAGACCATCTAAAACCGCTACACACAGGTCAGGCAGGTAATGTAGTAACAGGTCTTGTGTTGTGATCACTTGTCTAGGCATTTAGAGGACTGATATGTTAATGAGTGGTATCAATGTGTGTATGTTACCAAGTGTGATGCCAGATGGGGAACATATGGAAATATAAGTGGGAGTGTCTGTTAGGTCACAGACAGGAAGGTATTATGTGTGTGTGTGTGTGTGTGTGTGTGTGTGTGTGTGTGTGTGTGTGTGTGTGTGTGTGTGTGTGTGTGTGTGTGTGTGTACTGTTATGCAATGCTGTACAGGTTTTAAAGTGTGTTTATTGTTTCCCCCACCGGTGGCTAGATGGGTCAGGGTCCCTCCTGCATGCAATCTGATATTGGTGTCCATACAGACACCAAAGATAGTACTGTTGATACTCAGGTGGGGTTGTCAGGGGCCGAAACAGTGTCATCATTTGACATCCCCCTTTTAACCACCTCAACCTCACACACAGTTTCAGTGCCAATACACACCCCATCACCAGTGGCAATAGCAGAGGGACTGCTGGTGTTTGGTGGCTGTGCACAAGAAAGTGTGGTAACTGCCTACTGTGTCTGGTCACACCAGGCATAGCCAGATGTCCAGCAGGACACCCCATAGGCAGACATCCCAGGGTGCTCATGGTAGGGCCGCTGGACATCATGCCCCTGGCAGAGGCGACATAGCTGTAACCAGCAGCTACACATTTCAGGCTGTCAAGGCAGTGTAGGCATGTATGGAACATTACACCAGACAGGGCCTGATGCTGCAGAGGGCTGCTCTCACATCTCCAAGCAACAACTTCCAGGAAATGTCTGGTGCCATCCGTGTTTATACCAAGCTCATGGATAGACGGTCTGGTGAGATGGCACTCATCAACCATGGTTTGTCCATGCTTGAACATGTGGTGGGGGTGTGGTGATGGCCCTGTGGGTGTAGGCCAGCAACACCAATAGGTGGCAGTCAACGTGGACATGCTAGGACACCATGGGGCTCCTGTAGTGGCAGTACCAGCCCCTGCACTGTGAGGGGATGCTGTCCACACAACACCACAGCAAGCCATGAGCACATGGTCCTGGCCAGTCCCAGGAGGGATGTGATACCAGTGGATGTTTGTCATCATCAGGTGAGAGTAGCACATCAAGGCCTGTACCTTGACATGCCCATGGAACCCCTGGCAGGCACAGTCCACATGTCCATAGCCGGAGGCAGTGAACTGCACACCCTCCCAGGTATGGTCTGTAGCTGTCCCTAAACACCTGTGTAGGGCAGCCACATGGCAGAACTGTGTGCATGCATACCCACACACTATACAAACACACCTAGGGCAACCCCATACCTACACACACCACAACACCATGCCCAGTTCACCCCAGTATACCACTCACCCACATACATGGTGTCAAATGTATGGCCCACCCTTGGCCTCTGACAAACAAACAACACACCCTGTGCATATGATGATACCTGTGCCACATCCCTGTCATCCATACCATCAATGCAGGGACAGGCTAATATGGTTCTGATGCACACGGTGATTGTACTACACAGTACTGCAGTGTAACATGTAAGGTGTAAAGTGTAATGCATATATGTCAGGTAGTGCAGCCATCCAGCAATGATGCATTATAGCTGTTAGTAACACTGGTTGATTCTGGTCTCTATAATGTTATCCGTTTGTGTTGTAAGTGTACATGTGTCAGCACGAGGATGGTCTGCAGTCATATTCCACAATGGGGTATGACACTGTGGTGAAATCATGGCTGTGACATAAATGGGGTACAGTTGAACACATGTCACAGGTTAGTATAATAGTTATTACCTGTGCCAAATGGACAGGTGACCTGCTGGGGTGTGTATAATCTGCAACCTGATGTAGACCCATCCACATACACAAACACTGTTACCTGGCGGCACTGGGACTAGACCCCCTACCTAGGTATGTACTGCTACTGAAGTGTGTGGCTTCCATTGCACACACCACACAGCATTTAGGGTGAGGTGTGTTCCAGTTTACATGTTACATGCGGAACATCCCCAGACATGTACAGTATGGTAATTGGGGATGTAATGTGTGTATATGGACAATACATAGTGTGACATACCTTCATATACACATTAACAGACACATAACAGGCAGACACATCCAAGAGATCAGGGCTTATTGCTGCTAACTAACTTGACCATGTGGCCAATGTGTTACAGGTAGGCTGCACACAGGGCATGCATAACTGGCCTGGAATGTGGTATCATTTACTTGTATGGTTGATGGTGACAGTGGTAACCATAATGTGGTACATTGAACATATACCAGCTGTACCTTGGTGTAGTGAGAGTGTACACAGCACCCACGTCCCCTAGTGGATACTGTACTCCCTGAAACCCATGATGACACTCTGATATACCCACCATCACACATTTGCCACGGCTGCAATACAACCCATTGTAGATCCCAACAGCGGTACTACAGGGATATGCATCTAATGCACATGCCACACACATAGAAGGGAATTGCATTGTCATCCCTCACAGATGGGCAGCAACAACACTATCTGTACTACCATGTGGCAATGGGTATTGTAATAGCAGTATGTGGCCTTGGAATGCTGTACCTTACAGATAAATGGACATTCACACATACACACACTTGCCAGAATACAATGGGTATCCCATGCCTATCAACCCATTTGTACAACACTATTGTGATGGTACTGCAAGGCTCGTGTAGCCAGTATGGAGAGGAGCTTAACAGGGTACATGTAATGTCCCATACAGCATCAACCACAACTGGCTATGGAAATGGGTGTGTGGTGGTTGTGAAGGCTGTCATGGAATTCCCACGTAGAGGTGTGCTAACACACAGACACTGCTTTACTCAGTCATGCACATGTACACGTGTCAGTACTGGGGTGCTTCTCTGCAGGTGGTCATAACTGTGTAACTAGCTATTGTCCAAGGAGATATGGGTTGTGTAGGGGCTGTGTGTACAGTGGTATCCTGCCACCTGCCATGTGGCAGCAGGCAAATTGACAGACACTACTGTGGTGACCCTCAGGGTGGAAGTGACATGCATCAGCCATTCCGCCAGGTGCCTCCTGCACATGACCACTGAGGTGATCATTTTGACATGCATGCAACATGCATTACAACACATGGTTAGTGTCTGTGATGGAAACCTGTACTCAAGCATGTTCAGTTGACTGTAGTAATGTAGTGGAGGTACCCGTGGCATGTGATGCATACAGGGTGTTATCTCCAATATGTGCCAGTGCTTACACAGCTGGGCAGACATGTCAGTGTAAATCCAGCTTAGGATGCCTGTACATATCCCAGCAGGATACCTACCATCTGCACATCTATAAAGGGACTGACAGTCATCCGCTTGGCAAGTAGCTATGCCGTAGGATGACTATGTTGGCAGATAGATGTTTGACAACAATATGTATGCCATAACTACATGTCAAGAGCCCTTGCTATAATGTGCTGTACAGACGTTAGTCTACAGTTACATTCCATGTGTCGGATCATTACCCAGTAGGGGTTATATACTGTGACACAGCTCACACACCATAGATACAACAAGGAGGCCTCAGAGTCCAGCTATGTCTGCAGGTGTGCCTGTTGTCAGTACTCCATTTAGCACTCTACTCTTGCAAAGGTAGGCACTGTCAACAGTAGTACCACCATCATACACTACATGCCAGTGTGATAGCACATACCCCGGGCTACTACCCCTGTATGTAACAAAGTCACATGGATACAAACAATAAACTGTGAAATAAATCCAAAAAGATGCCACAGGAGCAACAGCAATGTTGACCCAAACAAAATTTAATGTTGAAAATACAAGACACAGGACACCACAACGAACCGCTGTTGTCCACAAAAATCACTAAAACAATAAAACTGGTGTTGTATTAAGTGCTTTTCGTCTGCACCAATAAGCAGACTTCTTCAGATTTTTGTGGACAACAGCAGTTCGCTGTGGTGTTGTGTTTCTTGTTGTATTTTCAACATTAAATTTCATTTGGGTCAATGTTGCTGTTGCTCCTGCGGCATCTTTTTGGATTTATTTCAGAGTCACATGGATAACAGTGCTGTACAGGCCTCATATACATCTGTGTCCCAGGCATGACACTCACACCCCTTGCTACTGTAATGACAACACATAGGCGCATGTATTGTACATGGCATTACATACACTTATTACAAATGTCATTACCCTGCTATGTTATCACATTGGGGGGTGTGAACTAGTTACTAGGGCTAAGCCATGCTTAGCAGATATCAGCATTGCTCCAATATAACAGCTAAGCTGATTTGTACACTGGTAAGCAAAGCCTACACCATGTAAGCGCCCATATGTTTACCCGTAGCTTAGCACCACTTAGCTTCATGCAAACCCATGCAAACGCACTTAAAGCTGCTCAAAACTGCCTTAACCACTCTATATCTGACAGCCCTTGTAGATCATGAACCCAGGATCCTGTACACTAAAGTCACAACATTTAACCACTATGCCATAACCACTGTGAAGTCAGCTGTTGTTTTTCCAATATATCTGTCAATACACATATTGATTAGTATTGCTCAATTTCCTTTACTACCACAATTGTGTAATACTTGTTATTAATATGACTGTTGCATCACATATGTTGTTTTAACATACTGTACACATAGCAGATGCATATGGTGAGATCCATCTGGGAGAGTATACACAACCATGAGGTTTACACATAACAGGAATATGGATATATGCATACATATAATAGGTTGATATATATCTACTGTGCAGGCTACAGGCAGACTGCCACAACACTGACCTACATTTCTTATGGGGGAATACACATATATAGCAGGCTCTACAGGCATGTCACAGCACAGAGTAACAGACACCTGAGTGAAAGTGCATAACCACAACCAATGTGAACACAGCCACATAAGGTAGCTAGCGTAATATTACAGTATATGGACTATCTGATCAATACCATCCTCATATGTGCCACTCACACACTAACCCTACATATACTAGGCCACTACACCGTGTGGTCCGACGCCTGTCTGTGGTATGGGACATGTGTGTGTTTGGCCCTACAAACATGTAAACTGAAAGGGTAACATACAGTGGAGCATCATGTAGCATCAGATAGAGCAGGACCAAGAACAATGATATCTACCACAGTCTGTACACAGGCCAAGGTACATATTCACAATACACACACTGTCAGCAATTACCATAAGTACACAGACCTCAGTACTGTACACACAACCACAATATTCACAGGTTATGTCCTCAGAGAGAACCCCTACTATGCATAACATGTGTCGCAGTCTGATATCCCACTGGCTTGTTATCAGATATGATGTCAGTAAATTATGGTGTACAGGACATATGCACCTCTTACTGCATGACATATGTACACAGGTTGACAGAGTTGTGGGTGGAGGCACAAGCACAGGGGCAATATTGACATGTTACTGTGATAACCTCATACATTTACTGTTGTAACAGGGTTTGTTGTGATATATGTCGTATGAGGGATATGAGGTCAGTAACTCTCATGTCTGTCACCATGTACTGTCTGCAGTCCTCATACTATGCTTCTGCAGTTCACAGATAGGTGCTCTGTGGTAACACAAGAAACAAAAGGCACCACACACTGTCCAGTCTGTAGATGACCCTTCAGATGGGGGTTTCCTCAGAAACATAGCACTGTCATAACAGGTATTAAAACATGTAGAACAGCCATATACACACACACCCTGTTAAACCAACATTACTCCAACTGCAGAATAGCAACACTTACATTCTGTAGTCATGTCAGGCACATCCCCCTCCTGTGTGTTGGCCTGTTTCCACGGTGTTTGTGGTTATAAGTAAATCCCCACTCCATCTGTGATGCTGTTTGCCAAACAACAGATCTAGGTCCTGTTCACAGTGAATGAAAAGTGAACACCAACATGATGTTCCTAGATATTGGAGTGTGTTTCCATGCAATTGGCTATGGGAATGTTACCACAGCTGTCCCACATGCAATCAGCTAGAGGAAGGCTGCAATTCATGCAGAGGCCATCAGCTGATCATGAGCATCATTTATACAACACATGCTGCTGCCTAAATAAAGCAGGTGTAAGTCTCCACATCCACTAGAGAGGGAGTGAGAGAGGCAGAAACAGGCAAAAATAAGTCAGGGAGGGGTGGGAGAGTAAAACTTAAGCATGTTTGTATCACACACCTACCAGTACAGGGCATCAAACCCTTGACTGACTATGTATTGCTATCACATGTCTATGCAGTTATTGGATGTACCACATAGGTTACATGTTGAGGAGCTCTCCAAACGTATATGTGATGGTGAGTGACATCTGCAACAGTGATATGGTAGCTATACGGTAGGTGTAGTACACATGCCTGTCCGCATGAACAGGTGTCAGTGTCAATACAGCCACACTCTTTCAGGGATCCACACACATTGACACACTTGGCAGAGTCAGGAATACAACTCCTCACTAGTTAGTTTGCCACATTACAGTACTGTGCAGGTATCACATGCACCACAGGAGTTATCCGGAGGTTATATGGGCAAAGGGTATGTGGAGGTGTCTGACATCAGACAGCATGCTTCAGTATGCCAATGGAGGTTGTAGTGAGTGTGAATGTGGTTATAAGCATCATACACCACACACACAGACCTAGGGTGCCAGCACTGACATGCATGGGTGCATTGCTTCACGGGTTTGTAGTAGTTGACTGTGCCAGATGGCTAAACAAGGCTAGGTGATGGGTATACCTTGGCATCAGGCCACATGACAATGGTCTGCAGTGTGGCTCAGGGTGTAGTGCCTGGATTGGTCCACACAGGTGGGTATTGTATTCACCATCCAGTCACCTGGGTAACTATTGTGTGTGGCCATTGCTGTGCATTGCTTGCCATGTATGTGTTCTTTAGTCCATAATATAGATGGTGTCTGGGATGTGCACACATCCCATATGCATATACAGTAACATGTGGAACTGTACCTGGGGTGTCTGGCCCATGTTGTGCACACAGATTGTTATCAACAGATGTGCCAGTCCTGGCCTCATGTGGCAGGAACTGGTAATGGACAGCAGGTTGACCCTGCACTTACATTGATAGCATGATACAGCTATTCCCTGGTGTCAGTGGCATCTGTCCATACAGGGCATGTGTTTAAGGCATGGGCTGTCCTTTTTGGGTCACATTTGATGGCACCACAGGTGTTACAGGTGTCCAGTGGGGAACATAGTGAAGGTGCACTGTCTGCATGTCTGTGCCTATTGGACTGATGGACTGGGTGCCATGCCCTCTGTAGTCCTCGACAATCACACCATGGTTACTATCTGTGGGCAATATGCAAGGTACTACCAACATAGCGGTTGTTGCCTAAGCAAGTGTGGTTGTGTATGAGACCTGGGTTGAGAGTGTTCTCTGGGTAATACAAGGGTTGCTAACTTTGTTCACTAAGCCTTGATGTCACATGCGGGGGTATGGATTGACACCCCAGCCTCTCAGCTATTTCACATCTGTTATCCCTGTAAGGTGGACATTGTGACATATACTATGGCCACCATATAAGAAATTAGCAAAACCCACTCCACAATAAGTCCAGTTGTTACACACTCATGGCCACCTCCACACAGGATATGAATGACAAACACTACTGCCATGTCCGGGATGAAAACTCCTACCTAGCTAGTTTACTACACTATAGCACTACTGAGTTATAGGACGCGTCACAAACATTACTTGGGTACTTCTTCCCCAAAGGTGTATTTCACAGTGAATGACATCAACTGTATTGCCAAAGTAGGACATTTAATCTGTAGTCAGTGTGACTAGCCTCAAAAGCATTGTTTCCTACACAGACATAAAAACACACACACAAACATCCACACTTTTGATGTGTGGGAATAAAACCCCTACCACATTACTATATCACACTACAGCATTATGATGTTATAGGACACACCACAGAGATTACTGGTCTACACCATTCCCAAAGGTGAATTTCACAGTGAATGACATCAGCAGCCTTTCCAAAGTAGGGCATTTGATCTGTAGTGAGTGTGACTAGCCTAAAATGCATTGCTCCTTACATAAACAAAGAAACACACACACAAACATCCACACTTACCATGGGTGGGACTAGAATCCCTATCAGACTTCTGTATCACACTACAGCATTACGCTGTTATAGGATGGGCCCACTGAGATTACTGGGCTACACCTTTTCCAAAGGTGTATTCCACAGTGAATGACATCAGCAGCTATGCCAAAGTAGGACATTTGAATTGTAGTGAGTGTGTCCAGCTCAAAATGCACTGCTCCCTACACAGAGACACACAAACACAGTTGCCATGTCTGGGATTAGAACTCCTACCTAATTAATTTATCACACTACAGCAATATGCAGTTAGAGGACATAGCACAGACATTACTGGGCTACACCTTTCTCATGGGTGTATTTTACAGTGAATGACATCAGCAGCCTTATCAAAGTAGGGCATTTGAATTGTAGCGAGCATGACTAGCCTAAAAAGCATTGCTCCCTACACAGACAGACACACACACACACACACACACACACACACACACACACACACACACACACACACACACACACACACACACACACTTGCCATGTCTGGGATTAGCACTCTTATTTAATTAGTTTATCACACAACAGCAGTATGCAGTTAGAGGACGCGCCATGGAAATTATTGGCTTACATCTTTCCCAAAGTTGTATTTCACAGTGAATGACATCAGCTACCTTGCCAAAGAAGGGCATTTGAATTGTAGTGAGTGTAACTAGCCTAAAAAGCATTGCTACCTATGCAGACAGAGACACACACACGCACACACACACACACACACAGTTGCCATGTCTGGGAATAGAATACCTACTTAAATAGTTTATCACACTACAGCAGTACGCAGTTACAGGATGCGCCATGGATATTACTAGGCTACACATTTCCCAAAGGTGTATTTCACAGTGAATGACATCAGCAGCCTTGCCAAAGTAGGGCATTTGAATTGTAGTGAGTGTGACTAGCCTAAAAAGGATTGCTCCCTATACAGGCAGAGACACACACACAAACACACACACACACACACACACACACAATTGCCATGTGTAGGATTAGAACTCCTACCTAACTAGTTTATCACACTACAACATTCTGCCATTTTAGGACATGCCACAGAGATTACTGGGCTACTCCATTCCCAAAGGTGCATTTCAAAGTGGATGACATCAGCAGGCTTGCCATAGTAGGGCTATGGGGAGGTCAGTCTGTGTGCATGGGCCATAATCCATTCATCTAGAGGTTGATATACCACATGCGGGCACATGCAGGTTTATATTCCATAGGTACGTTTATACAGCTGCTAGATGACTACTGCATTATACAGTCATGTTGCACAGCTAGCACTTGCATCACATACTCTGTAATGCTAACAGATACCAGTGGCTAATGTCTACAGTGAGTGACATTTACACATCATGTTGTTGTAGCCATTTGGCTGTGTGCTGGGTGGGACAGGCCTCATGATGGATGGCTCTTTAGTCACAGTCACTCTCTTTCACGCATCTGTGTATGTCTACTTTTGGCTTATTATAGTGTGTTGTCCTTGAATATATGTCTGTATTCCTATCCACTGTGTGCAAAGCATGACTGGTGCATACTGAGGAGTGTATGCACTATCATCTGCAACTGTCAGATTTGTATGGTCCACTGTTGTTTGCAGACATGGGTTTCATTTGTTTAAGTCTGTGAGCATGCCCAGTATGACCTTTCAGTATGTTGTTGTCTGACATTGCATTCATTTCTCTAAGTGTGTGGGCATGCCCAGTATGCCCTTCTGTATTGAATGTGTAGATCCATTACAGGTAGTTTGTACTCCAGTGCTGACCTTTGTGTTGTACACCTAGAGGTAGCAAATTGTTTCTGCAGGGTATCCGTAGATCATTTGGTAATATGGGGACAAACTGTGCAGGGGATAGTGTGTACTGTAGGTGATTGTGTCTGTACTGCTTCTGCTACATGGCACTGGTGTTAGCAGAGATATTCAGACATGTGTACTGTTATACACTGTGATATTTATGTCCTCATGTACTGTCAGGTGGACATTCTTGCTCACAGGGATGTCCTGGGGGCAAGGGTGACTGCAGCTGTGCCCGGTATTGTGGGCAGATGCCTACATATTCATGGTACGTTATGCCATTCTGGAGGAGGAGCTGCATACACTTGCTGCTGGGTCTGTGTATCCAGTTCAGCACCTTGGTACAGTGCTGGTAGAGGATCCCATACTTGTACATCCATCAACATGACAATATGGCCTTATCTTGCTGTGGTAATACCTCACAGCTGTACAGATTCACGCAGGTTACCCAGAGGTGGGGGCCATGAGTCAGGACATTACTGGCCTACATCTTTCCCAAAGTTGTATTTCACAGTGAATGACATCAGCCGCCTTGCCAAATTAGGGCATTTGAATTGTAGTGAGTGTGACTAGTCTAAAAAGCATTGCTCTCTACACAGACAGAGACACACACAAACATTTACTATGCCTGTGATTATAACTTCTACTTAACTATTTTATCATACTACAGCGGTACGCAGTTATAGGACATGCCACAAAGATAACTGGGCTACATTGTTCCCAAGTGTGTATTTCACAGTGAATGACATCAGCAGCCTTGCCAAAGTAGGGCATTTGAATTGTAGTGAGTGTTACTAACCTAAAAAGCATTGCTACCTATGCCGACAGACACACACACACACACACACACACACATACACACAGTTGCCATGTCTGGGATTAGAACTCCTACTTAACTAGTTTATCACACTACAGCAGTATGCAGTTACAGGATGCACCATGGAGATTACTAAGCTACACATTTCCCAAAGGTGTATTTCACAGTGAATGACATCAGCAGCCTTGCCAAAGTAGGCCATTTGAATTGTAGTGAGCATGACTAGCCTAAAAATGATTGCTCCCTACACAGGCAGAGACACACACACACACACACACACACACACACACACACACACACACACACACACACACACACACACACACACACACACACACACACACAGTTGCCATGTGTAGGATTAGAACTTATACCTAACTAGTTTATCACACTACAACATTCTGCAGTTTTAGGACATGCCACAGAGATTACTGGGCTACTCCATTCACAAAGGTGCATTTTAAAGTGGATGACATCAGCAGGCTTGTCATGGAAGGGCTATGGGGAGGGCAGTCTGTGTGCATGGGCCATAATCCATTCATCTAGAGGTTGATACACCACATGCGGGCACACTCAGGGTTATATTCTGCAGGTACATTTATACAGTTGCTAGATGACTACTGCATTGTACAGTCATGTTGCACAGCTAGCACTTGCACCACATATTCTGTAATGCTAACAGATACTGGTGGCTAATGTCTACAGTGAGTGACATTTACACATCATGTTGTTGTAGTCATTTGGCTGTGTGCTGGGTGGGACAGGCCTCATGATGGATGGCTCTTTGTCACAGTCACTCTCTTTCACGCATCTTTGTATGTCTACATTTGGTTTATTATAGTGTGTTGTCCTTGAATATATGTCTGTATTCCTATCCACTGTGTGCAAAGCATGACTGGTGCATACTGAGGAGTGTATGCACTAACATCTGCAACTGTCAGATATGTATGGTTCACTGTTGTTTGCAGACATGGGCTTCATTTGTTTAAGTCTGTAAGCATGCCCAGTATGACCTTTCAGTATGTTGTTGTCTGACATTGCCTTAATTTCTCTAAGTGTGTGAGCATGCCCAGTATGCCCTTTTGTATTGAATGTGTAGATCCATTCCAGGTAGTTTGTACTCCAGTGCAGATCTTTGTGTTGTACACCTACAGGTAGCAAACTGTTTCTGCAGAGTATCCATAGATCATTTGGTAATATGGGGACAAACTGTGCAGATGATAGTGTGTACTGTAGGTGACTGTGTCTGTGCTGCTTCTGCTACATGGCACTGGTGTTAGCAGGGGATATTCAGACATGTGTACTGTTATACACTGTGATATTTTATGTCCTCATGTACTGTCAGGTGGACATTCTTGTTCACAGGGATGTCCTGGGGGACAAGGGTGACTGCAGCTGTGTCTGGTATTGTGGGAAGACTCCTACATATTCATGGTAAGTTATGCCATTCTGAAGGGGGAGATGTGTACACTTGCTGCTGGGTCTGTGTATCCGGTTCAGCACCTTGGTACAGTGCTGGTAGAGGATCCCATACTTGTACATCCATCAACATGACAATATGGCCTTATCTTGCTGTGGTAATACCTCACAGCTGTACAGATTCATGCAGGTTACCCAGAGGCTGGGGCCATGATTCTGGACATTACCCCTATTGTGGTGTACAGGCAGGTTTGTAGCCACCCATGTATGTGTTTGCAGCCAGGGATAGTTTGTGCACACAGCTGTGTGGCGGACTTTGCACATTCCATGTTGCCCATGCTCCCATCCTACCCTCTATTATTCTATCCTCTTCCATAAATTATGCACACATTTTCTGATACTTTCCCTAAGGTTACCTCATCACAGCTGTGTTTTGGTGTTGGTCCACAGTTCATGCAGTGGGACATGGTGGACATGTTACTGTGGTTTGTCCACATGGCCGTGCATATGGCTTATGTGGAGTGTGTTATGTTATTTGGGTGTCCATGACATAACATGCATTGGCAGTATGTGTAAGACACAGGCCTTTGCCAGAGGCCTGTAGGCCATTTGGTGGTGATGTGGGCCAGCTGTGTGCAGGCTGTTGCATTCTGTCAGTCCTACAGTCTCAGACCACCATACAGTATATTCCCCTAGGGTGACAGGGTAGGTGTGTTATATGTTCATGCCAATACTTTCTATCAGTCTTGATCAGGTAGTGTGGATGCCGGCAGGGTACTACCTATGGCTAGGGACACACCTGCATGGGACACCTGCACTGTATGATGCATTATTTCACTATTGCCATATACAGGTGGGGTCATATTGTACCCATTTCCAACAGCAGGGATATGATCAGAGAGGTACTTGTGGATGGTGTTTGGGTGAGCTGGGTGCATGTGTGCAATGGACACTACTTGCATCTGATGCACATATATACATGGGGCATTCCAGTTATGCTAGCATGTGCAGGTACACCAGCTGTTTTCCAATACATCAGTCCTACCACCTTTGTGATATGCAAGTGTTCGGGCCGACGACAATGGTATCCCCTACTACAGGCCCAGATAATGTGATGCATACCTGTATGTACAATTCCAAGGGTGTGTCCATTTCACAGTTACACATTTTATACTGTATGTCTGGGGTACTTTACCCTGTGTACTGCTTGTATATCTAGCCCAAAAGCCATTCCATGTCAATCTTTCAGATGGTGACACATATTAACACCATATATTTACAATGGCTTACTGCTAGCATGTGTTATACTGGTGGGAATTGTCTTTGGCACTGCAGTTATGAGGACTTGGTCCTGTCATGAGCAGTAGTGGGCAATGGCCACCAAGTCATACCTCAACATACATACATACTGACCGCTCTCACACAATATGACACACACACCAACCTAACACAGACATACCTGCATATTGTGCAAATGCTACAATTTATCCTGCTACCTTGGCCACCTCTGGGCATTTGTGCGCCACTGGTATTTTACCATCACATACACGTTACTACATTTCTACATAGGATTGGGGAGCACACCTGACTGTTACTACATGTCTACATAGAATATGGGGGCACACCTGACTGTTTCTACATTGTTCCACAGGATTGGGGGGACACACCTGACTGTTTCTACATTGTTCCACAAGATTGGGGGGACACACCTGACTGTTACTACATTTCTACATATGATTGGCGGGCACACCTGACTATTACGTGTGAATATTGGCTTGGGGGGCACACCTAACCAGTACTACATTTCTACATAGGATTGGGGGGCACACCTGACTGTTACTACCTGTCTAAGCAGTGTTGGGGGGCACACCTGACTGTTACTACATCTCTACATGGGATTGGGGGGGCATACCTGACTGTTACTACATTTCTACATAGGATGGGGGGGGGCACACCTGACTATTACTACTGTCTACATAGGATATGGGGGGCACACCTGACTGTTTCTACATTGCTACACAGGATTGTGGGGGGCACACCTGAGACTTGTACACATTTGCTATGACTGTACTGGTATGTCAGGTACTCCATTTAATTCTGTTTTCTAACCTGTCATGCTGACTAAAGGCATGTCAGTGTACTACAGGTCTTATGTTCATTAACCTACATATTAGTTTCTGATTTCCTACCCTTCAGAACTAACATCCCAATGCCTGACCTAATTTAGTCTGTCTGTGTAGGCCTGGGGGGGGGGTGTTATACATAGGCATCATTTAGTGGCCTTAGCACAGCCTTTGTTTGTGTTTGTTTACACCTGTCCTGCTGGCTGCGACTGTTGTTGGGTATGTGAAACTCCCTGACTGGCATGTGTCATTTGGACACACATGTGGCCCAGCACATTTCCTGCAGTGGGTTTTGTCACCATGTGTAGTACTGGCTACTATGGTGACACCCGTATTTGTTACAGATCTTATGCTGCCACTATAGGTGTCTACTATCTGCTGGCATCACATTCAGCCACCCAATTCCTTTGCATGCTCACATCCATACCATAGATACAGGTAACAGCACATACTACTACATTCAGCAATGGGTAAGTTGAGTGACTTACCTTGTGGGTGTGCCAGTATTGAGGGTGTTGCTGAAGGGCTGCCTATGTCAGATGCACATAGTACACTGCCTACACATGGTTGAGCACAGGTAGTGTCATGTTTGGCATCCCTTTTACTGTATGTGCGAGTCAGAGAGAGGTGTCATTCCCTTGGTCCCTCCTGTGTCAGTGTATGTGCTATGCGTTGCCTCTTTGCCAAGGCCAGGGCATACTAGGCCCGCCTCCTTCTGCCTACTGGGGAAGGGTCAGGTTGTTCCTCCTCTGAGTCACTCTGTGCCTGTGCAGGCTTTGGCAATGGTGGGGGGCTGTGTGACCCTGTCCCTTGCTGTTCCTGCTGCAGCTATTTCCGCAGGATCATATTGTGTAGCATGGCAAATACAATGACAATTTGGGTGCATGTAGCTTGGGAGTACTGCAAGACTCCACCAGATGTGTCCAGGCACCGGAACTGTGACTTGATCATCCCAAACACATGCTCTATTATAATTCTGGTCTGTGTGTGTGCCTCATTTGGGAGTTCTTATTCGGGTGTGTGTGCATTTCTAATTGGTGTCATCAGCCACAGCTCCAGTGCATAACCTGCATCCCCCACTAGGTGAGCATAAGGGATGTCCCCATTGGCAAATCTCTGGTACAGCTGCATTAGATGCCAGATGTGGGAATCGTGATAGCTTCCAGGGCAGCCAGCACACACATTCATTATTATGCCCTGGGCATTGCACACAACCTGGCAGTTGATGGAGGTGAAGCCCTCGTGGTTGATGTAAACCCTACTCTGCTCACTGGGTGGTACTTTAATGTGTATGTGCGTGCAGTCTGTAGCACCCACTACCTCTGGGTATTCTGCTCTTTGGTGGAACAGATGCATATTGCTGGCCAATGCCTCATGGGTGTTGGGGAAATATACGTGTTCACTGGCATGTGCTGACATGGCATCCAGGAACTGGTGGAGTACCCTGGATGCTGAAGCCTGTGAGATCCCCATAATATCCCCAGTTCACCTTTGGAAGGTACCTGTAGCTAGTATTCTTAGGCCTATACATACCTTGGTATCCACTGGGATGGGTTCCTATCTGTTACTTCTGTGTGTCATGCGTGGCCGGCACAGCTCAACAATTTGCTGTAGGAGGTCCCTGTCTACCCTATAGCACTCCACTATCTCCAGCTGATGTAGCCCCTGGCAGGTTACCCTGGGTCTGTACACTCTTCTCCGTCTCCTCACTATGGGTTGGTTGACAGGATTCATATCCTCACCACCTTCAGCCTCTTCCACATGTTGTTGTATGATAGCTATTGCAGCCCCTATCATTTTGTTGTTTTGTTTGTTAAAAGTTCCCCGCTTGTATACACCGGTGGTGTAGAGTATGTGGTAAATACCAGAGGGAAAGGTGTTTACATAGTTTATAGTAGTGTTCTGGGCTGGTCTGGTCTGCTGCCTGTGTAATTGGCTGATTCTGATACATTTCACCTGCCAGCTATGCTAGCTTTCCTAGATTACCTTCCTACTGCTGTTTTCCCTTCCCTTTGCCTTCCTGTTTAAGCCTGGGGTGCACCACGCACATTGCTCAAATGTGCACAGAGCTGCTATTTCCTGGTTTACTTTTTTTTTCCTTTAAAACCTGGTGCGTGGTGTGCACACCCATTTAGGCAATGTAAAGAGTGCTAGGCAATTTCAGACACCCCCCCTTGCTTAGCTCTGCTAAGCTAAGGGAAAACCCGAGCCACAGGGCTCCAAACCACTTACAGTATGCCTGACACACACCCTTATGATGTCAGCTAACTCCTAGGCTTGCACCAAGCTATTCCTGCTCTTACACTGCTGGGTGCTGACTAGCATGCAGGAGAAATCTGGGATTCAGTATCATTCCCCTCAATTGCATAGGATTATCTGCTGATGCATAGTTATATGTCCCACACTGAGCCTCCCCCCCTTAGAAACTACTATTCACTGGTAATGTTTTCTTCTGCCTGCCATTGAGTATAATGTAATGGCAAAATAGTGATTTTGGTTAGAATGATTATTTTATGGGTTTTTTTCTTATTTTCCGCCCAATCCTGTTTGTGCGCCACTGCCCTACATTTAAACAGCCGAGATCGGCTAAAAAAATAAAGGTTGATTTTTTTTTTTTTTGCAACAGTTTTCCATGTCAATGGCCTTATAGTTGGCCATTGGCATGATTTCTACATGATATCCACCCTTTATTTGGAGCTGCCATGGCTCTGTTTTGTAATTTTCAGAAATGTAATCCATTACTGGTGGAGTACATTTCTGCAGATTACACTAGTCCTGCACGGCCGGTTTCCAGCTTCCTGAATCACAAATTCACCTCATTTGCATGGATTTCTGCTGCAAATTAGGTAATTTGCATACAGGGGCTGAGTCCATGCAGGACTAGTGTAGGAGCGCTCGTGCACGTCCCTACAGGTTATTCCTGGATCGCACGACAGACATATTGCCTGTTGGAGCTCCTGCACTAGTCCTGCATGCCGTGCAGGGCTTGCTGAATCCAGGGGACTGTTCTAAATTTGCAGTTTTGAACATTTTTCCAGTGATCAGTGAAATAAAGCATATAAACCAATAATGACAAAATGCACATTTTATATTTCAATCATAAAATGCCACTCAAACTTCTGTCATTACAATCCACCAATATCAGTCAATATGCACAATTTCTGCAGAAGTAAAAGTCCTCTGAATAATTCTACACTAAAGAGATCTGTAATTAATGAATAGGTTTCTACTAGCAAACAACTTTATATGTCAGAGGTTCATATACAAATTCAGTGCCTGCTGCACTTGAACTGTAAATTGCATATGTTACATTAAAAAAATGGTAAGATGGCAATATTGCAATAGGGAATGGATGGTAAACTGACAACAGGTTCATAGTTACAAGACATCTCATTCAAAGGAAGATGCACTCAGGAGGACTGCAGCGCCATTCTCCCCTCTTAAAGTACAACACAGTATCAGCAATCTATCTACATGGTGTAAGAGTAGAATCCACAGCCTTCTGCATCAAAAGCAAGTATGTTACCTGTTGTGCTACTAACACTGCTTTCAAGCTTTGTAGCACAAAGGGTAATGGCCATTTGCTAAACAAAACCATTGCACATTGAAAACAGACAGCATGAGCAGCAGTAAACTTATTTTTACTTAAAGCTTGCAATCCCTTGAAAATGCACTGAAGCTCACAAACTCATAGACTGGTAGTTGGTATATAGAGGATTCAGGCTATTGTCTCAGTAACTATTGTAGATGGGTTAAATTAACTAACCTGCCATGTCTAACTAGGGAATTGTGCATACATACACACACACACACACACACACACACACACACACACACACACACACACACAGACCAGCAAAGCACCTTACCTTGCTGATAACATTCCATGGAAGAAACAGGAAAGGCTGTGTCTTTGAATTTCACACTTAGGCATGGTATTGAAGACGAAGCAAGCATGCAATGATGCAGGCAACAGTAGGTGTGTGTGGACACATGACAATATGTAAACATTGCAAGCAGTGGGTGTTCTTGAAGATGAATATCCTTAAAGAAGACCTGTAAGTTTTTTTTTTTTAATATAAATGAACAAGTAAATGTTGTGATCGCCTACCAGGCCAATGGGCCCCACCTAGACAGTGGGCCCCTAGGCGACTGCCTAGCTCACCTAGTGCTAGATCCAGCCCTGCATGCAGCCAAATATAGCCCACAAGTCCAGACGACTGCTGCTTCTGTCATACTTACTAGAAGCAGTTCTACCAAGGGCATAAAATAAGCTAAAGTGCAAAGGATGCAATTTTCTGTTGTGTTTTTTAATAATTACATCAGGCAAGACTGTGATAAAAACAAAGGAGATTAATATGTTATGGAAGTTGTATCCACCCACATTTGATCACTTGCAGTGATGGTTATTTCCAGACAGTCACATATTTACGATGTCATACAGGGCTGACATGGTCCTGTCCAGTCACTCTTCAGGCTCTGACTAGCCACCATATTAGCTAGCTCTCACAGTAAGAACTGAATGCGATGGACAACATATGTGACCAGGTGTTGTGCAGTGTTGCTATAGCAAAACTTCTGACATCATAAGAGGAGTGGCAGGGTTGTGTCTCTCTCTACTACCTGTTTGACTGTTGTTACTTTGTTTTTATTTTGTTTCTGTTTTTTTTCTGTTTGTTTTTATTTTTTCCATTTTGATTGTACATAATCTCATTGTAACTGTTTTTTTTCAGTTTGTGACTGACATGGATCTTCGTACCAGCTTACCTACCTCATTAACAAATAGTTAATAAATAAATACAGGAAGTTGCTAGACAAGCAGTCACTCAGACCATAAGAAACCTAGCCCTTAATCACAGATAGGAAAAGATGTTTAGTCCTAAACACTCTTAAGAAAAAAAAACTTTAGAAAAGCATGCTAATAGGACATCTAATAGCCACAACCTTTATCAAGGCAGACTATACCTATATGGGGTAAATCTGAAGCTACCCATCCATTTGTCAAACTTTGCTTTTATGGTAGCCATAGTACGGCTCTGCTTGATATCTAGGGGAAGTTTGCTCCATTGATGGGGGAGTGTACATGTGGATGTAAATGACTTGAGACTTACATGTCTGGCCTATATGAAGAAAGAATTTTGGACCTCTCAGAATATGTGTCTTGGGCAGGTATGAAGCTAACTCTGTAGTACTCTACCATCACCAAGAATGATGCCACAGTATGAACAAAAGGTAATTGATTTCACGGATGGCTTAGCTTCTGGTGTCATTCAAAGGGGGTACAATACATAGCAGTGTGGGAAAAGATGATTGACAGTCCTAGCTGCTTTGCCAGGGATGGCCTGTACCTTTCCTCCCAAAGCTTCCTTATACTGGCCAAAACTTGTTCATCCCCAAAGTGTCTTTTCAGGCAGTGTTAGTCCTTCAAAACTTCCAACACAACTAAGTGAAATCTGGGCAGCATTAAAGTATTGCTACTCAATGCTAGGATACAGGAACAACTGTTGAAAAAGCAACAACCACGGTATCCACCAACAGATTTATTAAAAAGCTGTAGTCTCTGACGTCTCGGCCAAAGCCTTCAAGGAGAATGACTACATTCAGAGACTACAGCTTTTTAATAAATCTGTTGGTGGATACCGTGGTTGTTGCTTACTCAATGCTAGGAGCCTGAAACATAAAGCTCCACACCTTGCAGGCAACAATTACCCAAGAAAATGTCAATATACATATTGTCACAGATACCTGGACCAAGACCAGTAAAAGCATTCCATTGGTGTACAACTACAATGCCTATCATTCATACCCACTAAAGGCGGTGATGACTTTATGTTCAAATCAAAAATCTCACACCCAGACTTGGTAGACAAGATGATGACTTAGAACTTCTCCATATCAAATGTAACATTAAGAAAATCCTTTATCATATTATAGCAAACTGCAGGACCCCGTCTTTGTCCCTCTTGGCCAATACCACCATCCTAAGCAGTATGGAGTTTGTAAGTATTAAGCCAAATACCATTCTCCTAGGAAACTCCAACCATCCCTGTATAAATTGGGAGACATATACATCCTCAGACGATATGTATGTTCAGAGATTCCTAGACTTCATCAGTACAAACTCTCAGGACCAAATTAGTCCACACTCCAACTAGAGGTAATAATGTCCTGGACTTGGTCCTTACCAATATGTGACAGCTCAGTTCCCCACTAACTGTAATCTCTTCTCTGGTCTGGTCAAACTGGGCCATGAGTCAGTGAATTTCTTCCAGAGGACTGAAGCCTGAAGTATCCTCCAGTACCTCAGTATTCATAGACTATGGCTAATTTAGTAAAACCGAGTTCTGACCTCACTAAATTCAAAATCCCCATCCACCTTAATGACCGTACTGCGTATGTAGAATCCTTTACTGACAAATTCTTTGCACATGTCAAAAGTTGCATAGATGTATCTTTCCCCATCATAACTCAATACAACACCAAATTCAAACATTAAAACCCCTGTGCTAGAATCCTGATATAAACAGGCTCTATAACAAAAGAAAAGAAAAAAAATCAAATTTTATGCAAATACAAATCAAATTCTCAAGAAGCTGAATACACTCTTGCTAAACTAAACAAATAGCTCTAGATTCTGATCAAATGAATCAAAGGCAAAATAGCCTCTCAGGTGAATGATAACCACAAAGCCTCCTTAAGTATGTCATAAACCACAGGAACAATACTCGGCACTACACAGAGCTAATAGCAAATGATACCACCTACTTAGTCCAAGATAACATAGCAAATGTGCTGGCTGACAAATTCAGCTCTAACGTCACCCCCTCCAATATTCTCAAATCAAATACCTGTGTCTACATCCCCCTCTAATCTCACAACAACAAGTTCTCAACTTACTATCTATGGCCAAGAACACTACATTTATGGCACTGGATAACAGTAGCATACCTAAGGTATGGCAAGATGAGCAACAGCCCCAGGTCCGAAGTGTTGGGAGGAGTTTTCTGCCAATAGCAATCGCTTTTTAATGTAATACCAGATTCTGATAGCTGATATTGCATTTGTGATCAAACCTGAGCACTGTAGCACTCCTTGCATGGTCTAAACTGTAGTAACTTTTTGCTATATTGTAGCAAATTGTTTGCTACAGTTTAAAAGTTAAAAAAATATATATTTTTTTAAACTAAAACCTGAGCCCCATAGCTCTCCATGCAGGCATGGTATAAACTGTAGCAACAGTTTGTACCATTTGCAGCAAACAGTTTGCTACAATTTAAAAAGAAATATGTGTTTTTTTAAACTAAAACCTGATAGCTGCTATAGGTCTGTAGCAAACAGTTTGATACAGTTTAAAAAAGATTTCTTTTTAATAGACTTAAGAGAGGGTTGGGGGGGGTACCTAAATGGCTTGGGTGGAGAGTGGAGGGTGTGTGCCTGTGGGGGTGAAGGTGGGGAGCTGGTTCATAGCATTAGCAAAGGGTGCTTATTGAATCAGCCATGTTTATGCTGGATAACATACTAGGCTGTCTACTAGTTAGCCAAAAACATGACTTGTTAGATCCCTACTGAGGCTATTCAACATCTGCCTGAAAATAGGCTTTGTGCTGGATGAATGGAGGACAGCAGTAGTCTTTCCCCTGTACAAAGGTGGGACTTCAACAGATCTGAATAATTATAAACCAATAAATCTGATCAGTCTCATATGTAAGGCTATGGAAAGTATCATTAAATAAATAATTAATAAACAGAGATATAGGTAACCTACATACTCTCAATTCAACCCAATTTGGATTCATCAAGGGCAGGTCCTGCCTACTTAACCTGGTTAATATCTTCAAAAAGTCACTGAGGCAATGGATGAGGGCAAATCAGTGCCTACCACATATGAGGACCTGTTAAAGATATTCAATACCATCCTACACTCAAGCATCATAGATAAACCCTCCCAGCTAAATGTTTACCCCTATGTAAATTGGGTAGAAAACTGTCTTATGAATACAACCCAGGAAGTAGGGGAAGGTGGCTCTACCTCTTCCAAAAGACCTGACACTAATAGACTGCCCCAGGGTGCAGACCTTGGGCCACTCCTCTTTAGCACTTACATTTTGGTGGTCAAGGCCAATATTAAAGGTTTTTGACTGAAGAAGTTTGCAGAAGACTACAAACTAAAATGTAGAAAGCACCCCTGCACTACCAGGCTATAACGCATTCTACCCATTTCATCCCTGAAACATGGACCATAGCTCCAAAGGTGGGAGTGTCTCCATATTTATAAAGGATATGCACACCTCCAGACTAAGTAGCCCAGCATAACGTATCTGAGATACTTCAGGTACAACTAACATTGGGTAAGAAGGTGATCCAAGTCAGAGCCTGCTATAGGCCCCCAACCATGTTCATAGACTCTCACTCCATGTTCCTAAGCAACCCAGAATCTATCAAAGTCCAACCCAACACTCTCATACTAGGAGACTTCAACTACCCCTCCATCAACTGGGAGAACTACTCAAGCACCAATACACTGGCCCAGTGCTTCCTGGAATTCATCAGTTCCAATGCCATGGACCAGCTCATTCTGACCGCTACTAGAAGAAGCAACATACTTGAGCTGGTTATTAGTAACATGGGTGACCATTGCTCTACACCAGTAGTCAATCCCTTCCTAGTCAGATCTGACCATAAACTAATCACCATGGAAATCCACATCTCACCCATACCCCCCACAAAGGTAACCACCTTGAAAAACTTCTCCAAAGCTGACTTTGGGCTCCTAAAAACAGAGGTGGCTAACTTCACTACACCCATGCCAAAGGAAAATAGCTGCATGACAGCTGAATCATACACCAATGCACTGTGCGAATGTGTACATAAATGCATGAAACTAGCCATACCCAACAGAACCAAGATGCTCTCCACCAAAACAAGGAAGCCACTCTGGTGGTCCCCTGCCAATAATAAACTCTACAACAGAAGGAAGAAACTGTTGCAGAAAAAGGTGAAGTCCCAAGACTAGAAAACCTCCCTTATTAGCCTCAACAAAAAGTTGAGATCCCTCATCAAATCCTCTAAAGCCAGCTATGAAGGCAGAATTGTGGCAGACACTAAAAACAATCATAAAGCCTTCTATAGTTACATCAAGAACCTCCACAGCGATACCCAGATTTGGTCTGAGTTACTGCACAATGGTACATCCTATACTGAGCCAACAGATATTGCCAACATACTGGCCGACTGATTCGGTGCCAACTTTACCCCTGTCCCCCACCCCAAAGCACAAATCACAATACCTGAAGAATGCCAGGCACCCAGCATTAATGCAGCACAGGTTAAAGTTGCATTGTCCAATGCCAAGAATACAGCTTCAATGGGACCTGATAATATCCCAGGCTGTGTTCCACATGAACTACAAAGTGAACTGGCACCACATCTGTGTGCCCTGTTCAGTCACAGCCTCACCTCAGGCTTTGTCCCCACCGAATGGCGCACTGCTACAGTCATCCCTTTCCATAAAAGGGGAGCAACTACAGACCCTGGGAATTATCATCCCATTAGCCTGATGAGTCTGATATATAAAGCTATGGAGTGCATCATCATGGACCTAATTGACAAAGATATACGAAATCTTCAAACTCTAGATGCCACGCAGTTTGGCTTTGTGAAAGGGAGATCATGCCTGCTCAACCTGGTTGACGTCTTTGAGTCAGTCACCAGGGATGTGGATGAAGTTAAGGGAGTTCATACAGCCTAAATCAATCTGGCCAAGGCCTTTGATACCATTCCTCACTCAGGAATTATTGATAAACACACCAAACTAGGCATCAACCCCTATATCACTAGGTGGGTTGCAAACTGACTCACAGATAGAACACACAGTGTGAAATTAGTAGACTCCAAGTCAGACTGCCGACCAGTGAGGAGTGGAGTCCCACAGGGATCAGTCCTAGGTCCTCTCCTGTTCAGCATCTACTTCTTAGAAATCCAGACCAACACAAAGGGACTCTGGCTGACCAAGTCCACATATGACTGCAAGCTTAGAACCATTATTAACTCCTCAAGTGATGCAAACATCCTACAGACAGGCCTCAATGAGACCAATGACTGGCATTGAAACCATGGCCTTAAGCTTAATGCCAAAAAATGTCTCATCATCCCCTTTGGTAAAAACTAATTTCCCACTAATTACCACATCGTTGGGAGCCCACTGAACACTGGAGGCTTCATAAGAGATCTGGGGATGCAGGTTGACAGCAACCTCTCCTTCGAGCACCACATTGCCACTGTGGTCAGAAAGTCCTTCTATGTGGCACATCTCATTACTCTGGGTTTTTCATCCATGAAGAAAGAGGTCATCATCTCTCTCTACTCTTCCCTCATTAGACCAATCATTGAGTATAATGCCCCATTTTGCATGTACCTCACTAGACACCTGCAACAGCTGGAGAAGCCACAGAAGTACCTCATGAAGAGGATCCTAGGCATTAAACATATGTCCTACATGGACAGACTCAAAATAATCCAGCTATTCTCAGTCTCATATCACCTACTTAGAGGCAATCTTTGCTTGACTTACAAAGCCATGTCTGACCCAGCTCTGTTAGAAATGCTACATCTAAAGAAATCCCAAACCCTCCGCACTACATGCTCCAAAGACCTCAACCTCATTACCACAACCAACAGAACATGCTGCAGGGATAGATTCCTCACCCAGAGACTGCCCATGCTCTGGAATAGACTTCCCATACATATCAAGCAAAGCACCTCGCTGTCTCTCTTCAAGAGAAATCTTGATGAGTGGATGGGTAATAGAAACTTCACCCCGGGAATCACTCCAGTGGCTCTAGTTGATAGAGGCAATGGGAACTAACATCGGGTGGCACGATTCCAGGGCACTTATATGGGCTAGGCTTGTAAAGGCTCTACGGCTATTAGCATAGTACACACCTATAAACCTATGAACCTGTGAACTTGGTACTGTCATGAACTCTCCAAAGGACACCAGGATCATGCAAGAGGGACTGCCACATGCAAACAGCTGGTGTCAAAATCATGGACTAAAACATAAAGCCAAGAAATGTATAATTGTATCTGTCAGTAAGCATGACTCATCTTGTAACTATCACATTGACAAAACCTCCTCCGACAAATATATCCACAGTTAGAGATCTCTGAACCTACATCAATAATAACTTGTCCTTCGATCACCACAAAAATCCTTGGGATATCAGCTGGGCTTGACAGGAGGATCAGATAGGATTTTCCAGCTGTGGTAGAAACATGGTAGTCAAATGAAAGAGAATCATTACATATGTGTCGTATCATGGCGGTGACCTTTGTAAGGGAGCAGCACTAATGTGCTAGGAACTACATATAGCATACATACATGCTGAAATGATTCATACTACTTTTTTTTGCATTTGGTTTTAGACTATTTTTTAAACCAGATGTCAGCATAGTACAGGCCCTGCTGAAGTACTTTGGTTTCGGTGGCAGACTTAAAATTAGTATTCAATTAGCAGTCATTAGCAAATCTAGATAATCTCACTCCTGGAGTACTGACCTAGAGGTCTCAGCACTGAACCCTGTGGGAGCACTTCTAGTTACAGTTTTACATTCCAAGAGGGAACTTGAGTTTATTCAGCCAGCCAATTACAAAGTCAATGGACAACTTAGGGGTATATACTGAGATTTACTTTTTTTTATACATTTTGTTAACCAGATAAGCTCACTGAAAACAATCTCTTTTCAGTGTTACCCAGAGCACAGATAGGCCTATGATTACCAGAGTCAGAAGAAAAACTGTCTTTATGTACAGGCATTGCTATAACAGTTCCCCAGGTATCTGGAAGAAACACCATGCTAAGGTTGAAGGCATTGGGAAGGGGTTTTGATAGCTTGTACTTAGTGTTGATGAGGATACTACTGCAGATAAAGCTAGTTATGGTATTGTAGTTAGAACACAATAACTATATAACGTCTACATAGTCATATTTCTTTAGAAGAAGACTGTGTAATACTTATTTGCTGATGATTTGTTTAACCTAAGAGACTCCCTAATTAGACACTGCATATCACCTAATAACTGCCAGTTCCATTAACCTAAGTAATACCTCAGCGGTGGTGCTCTCATCCCTTTTCCTTATCTTGCTCTCAAACTATGAATACTTACCTTACTTCATTCCTTGTCCAAAACCTTAATGCTCTCATCCATATGATTAAAGGTAATATGACAACTGCTTCATGTTTACTGACTGCCCACTGCTATGCCCTTTCAACACTTCAACTTGACAGAGAGAAACAGAGAGAGAGATGTAATTGCTTGCTTAACATGGAGGCTAAACTCTAGCATCAGGCTATTGCAGATAAGCACTTCACTTTCACAATACTACATCAGGCATTGTATCCACCAGACTTACAGCCTACTGCGAGGCTGTTAAAAGAATCTACTAAAGCCTCTTAGATTCCAGAGCAGAAAATATCAGTCTCAAGTGCAAACGTATCTCTTGCTCTTGCATCTTCCAACACCACGCCAACACATAGTTTCCATACTAGCCATCATGGTAGTCGGTAGAGGCCATATGGACATCAAAGCCTCTTTACACTCAGGGAAATGTCGTAATCAGTGGTGACTCTGTTGTATTCCACATTGACTTCACTCACACCATGACAGCCAACAGCAGGATGTGTGTGAGCATAAGGGTCCTGAAGAGCCATAAGCCTGACAAATACAAATAATGTTATGACCTAGCAGTGACTCATGGGAGTGAAGGAACGTAGGTGCTCTCGAGCCTAATAGCTATGCAAAAAGATATGACAGAACTAACTCAGATAGTGGACTTGCATAACATCTTGCTTTACTAATAATGATATTTAAACATCAGGACAAGATTATTGGCTTCAACAATTAGATAAGCAAAATTATTAAAAAAAAACACTAGTGGGACTTTTGGAAATCTTATTTAATAAAATAAATTAAGCACTTTCATTTTGCATGCTTATACTAACTTCTTGTCATTCAAATAGGATCCAGTATGTGTCACTCTGATTGACGGATGAGTGATCCAGGAATGAGCTCCCGGGATGTGCACAAGTGCTGTTACACTATTCCTGCACAGACACCACTGCTATATGCTAATTACCTCATTTGCTGGTGAAAAACATGCAAATGAGGTAAATTAGTGATCCAGGAAAAAGGCAGGCATATGTGCAGGAATAGTGTAACCTGCAGAAATGTATTTGGTTACTAATCAAATACATTTCTGCAAATTACAAAATGGAGGCATGACAGCTAAAAAGAAAGCATGTATTCAATGTAGTAGGCATGCCAATGGCCAAATATATGACCATTAGCATGAAAAATAGTTGCAATTTTATAAATAACAAGTGTATTATTTGTTTGGCCGATCTTGGCCATTTAAGTATAGGGCAGTGGTGCGACAAACAGGATCGGCCTGAAAATAAGAAAAAAAGTTGGAAATAAGCTTTTAAACCCAAATCAGCATTTTGCCATAATAGCCAATGGCATGCATAAGACAACAATACCAGGGAATAGTGGTTGCTAAGGGGGAAGGCTCAATGTGAGTGTGGGAACTATGAATTAGCATTCTTTTTTATGCAAATGAGGGGACTGATATTTAATCAGAGATTTCCTCTTAGTGTTAGCTTGCACCCAACTGTGTAGGTGCAGCAACACTACTGTATAAGAGGTAGATGACCTCATAAGGGGGAGTGTCATGCATGCTGTAAGCTTATTGGAGCTATGTGGCCAGTGTTTGCCCTTAGCTAAGCACAGCTAAGAAAGGGGGTGTGCCTGAGGCTGCCTAGCAGTGTTTACACTGCATAAACGAGTGTGTGCGCCATGCACCGGGTTTAAAAAAAACAGGAAATAGCAGTTCTGTTCAAATCTGAGCACTGGGTATGCTTCATGCCTCTGGGCTTAAACGGGGAGGCAATGGGAAGGGAAAACAGCAGTAACAAGGCAATGAAGGAGAACTAGCATAGCTGGTAGGTGAAATGTATCAGAATCAGCCAATTACACATGGAACAGCCTAGCACACTACTATAAACTATGTAACATCTTCCAGTCTGGTTTTTCCCACAAAGTCTACACCACCAGTGTACACAGAAGGGGAAATTTTATCTTACAAAACTTACGAAATGCTAAGAGCTGCTGTTGCTCTCATACATCAATATGTGGAAGAGGCTGAGGGTGGTGAGGATGTGAATGCTGACAACCAACCCACAGTGAGGAGAAGGAGAAGAGTGCACAGACCCAGGGTAACCTACCAGGGGCTACATGAGCTGGAGATAGTGGACCGCTATAGGGTGGACAGGAACATTCTACAGCAAATTGTTGAGCTGTGCCGGCCACGCCTCACACACAGAACCAACAGAGGGGAACCTGTCCCAGTGGATACCAAGGTATGTGTAGACTTAAGAACACTAGCCACAGATACCTTCCAAAGGGCAACTGAGGATATAATGGGGATCTCACAGGCATCAGCATCCAGGGTACTCCACCAGTTCCTGAATGCCATGTCAGCACATGCCAGTGAGCACATATATTTCCTCAACACCCATGAGGTATTGACCAGCAATATGCGTCTCTTCCACCAAATAGCAGAATACCCTGAAGTAGTGGGTGCTATAGATTGCATGCACATAAACATCAAAGCACATCTCGGCAAGCGGGGTAGGGTCTACATAAACTGCAAGGGCTTCCCCTCCATCAACTGCCAGGTCATGTGCGATGCCTAGGGTATTATCTTGAAAGTGTGTGCTGGCAGCCCTGGAAGCTATCACAACTCCCACATCTGGCATATGACACAGCTGTACCAGTAACTTGCCAGTGAGGACATCCCATATGGCCACCTAGTGGGGGATGTTGGCTACGCACTGGAACTGTGGCTGATGACACCCATCAGAAATACACACACACCTGAACAAGAACTCCATAATGAGGCACATGCACAAGCCAGAATCATAACAGAACATGTGTTTGGGATGCTCAAGTTACAGTCCCACTGCCTGGACATATCCGGTGGAGCCTTGCAGTACTCTCCAGCTACATGTACACAAATGTTCATAGTATGTGCCATGCTACACAATATGATCCTGTGGAAATAGCTGCAGCAGGAACAGCACGGGGCAAGGCCACACAGACCCCATCATTGCCAAGGCCATCACAGGCACAGAGGGACTCAGAGGAGGAACAACTTGGGCCTTCCCATGTAGGCAGAAGGAGGCATGCCCAGTATGCCCAGGCCTTGGCAATGAGGCAACACATAGCACATACACTGACACGGTAGGGACCCAGGGAATGACACCTCTCTCTGACTCTGATATACGGTAAAAGGGATGCCAAACATGACACTACCTGTGCTTTACCATGTATGGGGAGTGTACTATGTGCTTCCAACATAGTCAGCCCTCCAGCATCGTCCTCAGTACTGCACAGCCACAAGGTAATTCAGTCTTTCTATCAATTGCTGAATGGACTAGTATGTTCTGATAGTTGTATCTATGGTATGGACGTGAGCATGCAAGGGAATCGGGTGGCTGAATGGGATGGCAGCAGATAGTGGACACCTATATGGGCAGCATGAAATCCATAACAAATACTGGTGTCAACATACTAGGCAGTAGTAGACAAGGAGACAAATCCCACTGCAGTACATGTGGTGGCCCAAATGTGTGTCCATAGGACACGCACATGCATATCAGTGAGGCACACATCCCCACCACCAGCCTCAGCCAGCAGGACAGGTGTAGATGACCATAAAGAAAGGCTGGGCTAAGGCCTCCAATTGATGGCAATGGTTAACAGCCCCCCTTCAGACCTACACAGACAGAGTACAACAGGTCTGGCAGTTGTATGTCAGTTCTGAAGGGTAAGAAGTCTGAAACTGAAATGTAGGCCAATAAAACTTAAGATCTGTACTCTACTGATATGCCACCAGTCTGCATGATAGGTCAGAATCCAAAATGAAATGGAAGCCAACAGAGTACCTGAAATACCAGTACAGTCATAACAAATGTTTAAAGTCATCAGGTGTGCCCCCCCCCCAACAATCCTATGTAAAAATCAGTAACATGTAAGTGTAAGATGTAATAACAGTGGAGCACAGATTACCTCAGCTGGCCCAATCTACAGGATAGATTGTTGCATGTGTACAATATTAAGGGGTCTGTATGTTAGGTTGTTGTGTGTTCAATATTGACTGGAAGTGGTCAGCATGTAGGCATGGAGAGTTGTGTCTTGGTGGCCTATGGGCAGTACTGTGGATGACAAGGCCATGTTCCGACAACTGCAGTGCTAACCACAATGCTTCTCAGCAATACTCATGTCAGCAGTTGTCCATACTGACTGTCCAGATGTCAATATCTGCCACTGTCTGAAAGATGGACATGCCATGAATGTGGGCCCAGAAATTCACACAGTACACAGATGGAAGTACCCTAGACAGAGTACATAAAATGTAACTGTCAACTGCACACAACTTTGGAATTGTACATACAGGTTAACAGCACATTAGTTGTCCGTGTAGTATGGAATACTGATGTAGTCTGGACAATCACAGGCAGACCACAAAAGGCACAGTTATGAAGTAATGAGAGACTGCCTATGTCTCTGCACAAGGCAGCATAAGGGAAATGCCCCAGGTATATATGTGAGTCAGCTGGTAAATAGCTTCCATATCACACATGCACTCAGCTCACCCCACCATCAGCCACAGGTTTATCACAAGTCATACCCTTGCTGTTCGGAATGAGTTTAGTATGACCCCACCTCTGTATGGGAATACCCACAGAATGCAGCATGCTGAAGAGGTGTCCTGTGCAGGTGTGTCCCTAGCTGTAAGCAGCACCCTACCTGCATCCAGACCAATGGGTCAATATGTACAGGAACTATTGCCATTAACACCTCACACAGTTACCCTATTAACCCAGGGGAATCCACTGGCTCGCAGCCTGGGAATGTAGGAGTGACAGAATGCACTGGCCTGCTACAGATGGCTTGGATCACTACCAAATGGCCTACAGTCCTCTGTCAAAGGTCTGTGCCTCACTCGTAGTGCCAGTGTATGGTATCTCATGGGGTCCCAACTAACAAACTAACAGTCAACAGAACACAAATGCAAGGCCATGTTGAGAAATCTCAGTAGCATGCCCCCATGTCCTACTACATGAACTGTGGACCAATCCATAAATACTGCTGGGCTGAAGGGCCAGCTATAGGGATACTTCCCAGATATTGCTCGCATAATGTTAGGACGAGGATAGAATAACAGAGTGGGGGGTGTAGACGCATGCACGTCATGGAGTGTGTGAAGTCTGAAACTCTGATGTGTGCCCATATTACCCCTGCCTGAAAACCCAGTAATGTGTAGCTACAAACCTGCTTGTAAACCACAATGTGAAGGAGAACTGACCAGATATATGAGCCCTGCCTCTGGGTAACCTGGGTGAATCTGTACAGCTGAGGGGTATGGCCACAATAGGATACGGCCATTCTGTTAAGTCAATATATGTACAAGAAGGGGATCCTCAGCCACAATACTACCAAGGTGCAGGACCATTTACACATACCCATCAGCAAGTGTCTGTAGCTACCCCTCCAGAATGGCAGGAGTGTGTAAGAATGTCTAAGCTGTGGACCACTATACTGGACTCAGCTTCATTCATCTTGTATTTCCCAGTAAATAACTGTGAGTAAATAATTATATCTGTCAGTAGTCCATGACATAATACATCACATTGTAAAACAGTACATATGTCTGAATATCTCTGCTAACACCAACCATGTAACACAAGCAACACAGACAGCAATAGTTACACTATCCCCCTATCTGTCACCCATTGTGACTTCATATTGTCAACCTATCTATAGATATCCTGCAGAAACAGGTTGCTATATCAAGGTTGAGAACACCAAACCCTGGACTGGAGTACAACCCTACCTGGACTGGAGTCACACACTCAATACAGAAGGTCATACTGGGCATGCTCCTACACTTAGTGAAATGCATTGGATAGGAATAATCACACATATCTAAGGCCAACACACTATAATATGTCAAGCATACACACGCAGAGATATGGGGAAGAGAGAGACAGACAGTGACAGATAAAATTCTATTATGAGGCCTGTCCCACCCACTACACATCCAATTGGCCAATATCACATGATGTGCTGATGTCAAACAGTGTAGACATTCCTTTTGGTAGCCCTCAGCCCTACAGTGTCTGTGGTGTTTGTGATAACTGTGTAACACAATAGTACAAATCAGTATTCATGTAGCATGTGTATACTCAGTCCTGTCAAAAGTAAAGTTGTGTGTGCGCGTGTGTGTGTGTGTGTGTGTGTGTGTGTGTGTGTGTGTGTGTGTTTATTTCCAGAGGAATGATTTATAGCCCATTCACACACTGCACTTCCCATTGCCCATGTTAGCATGCCTGCTGATGTCAGTCACCTTGAAATAACCCTTTGGCCAAACTTCAGCACTATAAGCTCTGTAGCGCTTGCGATAAGTGTGTAATACTGTAGTGTAGCAAACTAGTTAGGTAATAGTTCTAATCCCAGACATGGCAGCTGTGATAATGTGTGTGTGTGTGTGTGTGTGTGTGTGTGTGTGTGTGTGTGTGTGTGTGTGTGGAAATTATGATTTTGAGGCCATTCACACTGACTACACCTGCCATTTCCCACTTTAGCACACCTGCTGATGTCAGTCACCTTGAAATAACCCTTTGGTCAAGTCAGCACCCTAGAAGCTCTGTGGTCCTTGTGATAATTGTGTAATACCATAATGTAACAAACTAATCAGGTAGGCATTCTAATCTTGGTCCTGGCAAGTGTGAGTCTTTGTTGACAGTTGATTTTGTGGTCATTCACACTTACTACACTTCCCTTACCCCTCCTTTAGCTCTGCAGCTGATGTCGCTCACCTTCAAAGATACCTTTGGACATCTCTCTTTCATATAAGCTCTGTGGTGCTTATGATGACTGCATAATAGCACAGTGTAGCAAACTAGTTAGGCAGGAGTTCTGTTCCTGGTACCGGCACCAGTGATAACGTGTGTATTTGTTAACACCTGATTATGTGTTCATTCACACTTACTACACTTCCCTTACCCCTCCTTTAGCTCTGCAGCTGATGTCACTCACCTTCAAAGATACCTTTGGACAACTCCCTAACATAAAAGAGCCATGGCACTTGTGGTAGCTGCATAATACCCTAGTGTAACAAACTAGTTAGGTAGGAGTTCTAATCCTGACCCTGGCAACTGTGGTAATGTCTGTGTTTGTTTGTGAGTCTTTGTTGACAAATGATTTTGTGGTCATTCACATTTACTACACATCCCTTACCCTCCTTTAGCTCTGCAGCTGATGTCACTCACCTTCAAAGGTACTTTTGGACAATTCTCCAACATATAATCTCCGTAGTGCCTGTGATAACTGTGTAACACTATAGTACCAATATATAGCTCGGCAGGGGCGTTGAAACCCAGTACTGGTAAGTGGGTGTTGGTGTGATTGTGTAAATAATAAAATCCTTTGCAGTGTGGATTTTGCTACATTTTCATATTGAGGACCCATATGTCCCGATGTCACATTACAAGACTAACAGTGTAGAGGTTGTTGTAGACTATCCACAGTCATACATTTATATATAGGGAACCATTATAATACCCAGAGACCTCTCTCCACCCACGGATCATACACAAACACACTTGGCTCTTTTTCTCTTCCTTCCTTTCTTTTTTCCCTCTGTCTCCCTCTCTCCCCCTCTCTTGTAGATGTGGAAAATGCATCTGTTTTGCATAGGCAGCAGCTTGACTTTGGTAGGTAATGCTCATGATCAGCTGATGACCTGTGCACAAATTGGAGTCCTCCAATTGCTAATTGCATGTGGAACAGCTGTTGTATCATTCCTATAACCAATTGCATGGAAACACACTCCTATAAGTAAGCACTTTAAGTTGATCGTGTCCCTTCTCCTTCACTGTGAGCAGGACCTCATGTGGGTGTGTGACAAACAGTATCACAGAGGGTAGTTGGAAATACCTCTTACAACAAACACTGTGGAGACAGGCCAACAAACTAGAGGCGGATGTTCCAGACATGGGGACAGAATGTAAGTATTGCTATTCTACATTTGAAGTAACGTTGGTTTAACAGGGTTTGTGTGGATATGGCTGTTCTGCATGATTTAAAGTTTGGAATGACAGTGTTATGTGGTTGAGAAAACTATCACCTGTACGGCGATCTGCAGACTGACCAGAGTTTGGAGTCTTAGATTTGGTGTGTTACTCACACATTTTCTGTCTTTATAAATGCAATAGCATACTCTGATGACTGTAGTCAGCAAATGGTAACATCCATGTGTGTTACTGACTTCATATCCCTCAGAAGAGATATATCGCAACAAACCCTGTTACACCACCAATGCTGTCAGTTTGTAAATGCAATATGTCAATATTGGCCCTGTGTTTGTGCCTCTGTCCCTCAAGTCTGTCACCCTTTGTTTATATGTCATGCAGTAAATGGTGGATGTGTACAGCATACCGTTATTTACTGACATAATCCCTGATATCAAGCCAGTGATATATCAGACTGCCAGACATGTAATGTATTGTTGGCCTAATAGTTGAGGACAAAACCTGGACATTCTGTTGTAGTCTGTACAGTAGTGAGGTCTGTGTACTTATGGTGATTGTTGACAGAGTGTGTTATGTTGTAGTCTATTGTGACCATGTTATTTGGCATGTGTACAGACTGGGGTAGATGTCAGTGTTCTTGGTCCTGTTCTATCTGACGTTGCATGCTGTTCCAGTTTCTGATGCCCTATCAGCCGATATGTTTGTAGGGCCAAACTAAGACATGTCCCATACCACTGTCAGGCATCAGACTACACTGTGAGTTTGGCTAGTATATGTAGGGTTAGTGTGTGAGTGGCAAACATGATGATGACTTTTGTCCACACAGGCCATAGACTGTACTATTACTTAGGCTTACCATTATGTGACTGCAACTGTGTTGAGATTGGTTGTGGGTATGCACTTTCACACTGTTGTCTGCTACTCCGTGCTGTTACATGCCTGTAGTGCCTGCTATATTTGCAATTACATGTGTATTCCCCCATAGGTAAATTGGATTAGTGTTGTGGCAGTCTGCCTGTAGTGTAGACAGTGCTTGGTGACATGCTTAGCAACTCAGGTTATTTACCCTAGTGTGATGTTATGTCTAGATATTTGTCAGATGGACTGTTGCCTGGACACCATACGTGTTGTGGATTTCTGACAAAGCAGTGGGCTGGTGTGAAGATGTATGTCACTAACTAGTGTGAAGTATGTGGCTTGGGACCTCAGCTCCTCCAGTTAATATGTGTTAGGACAGACAGGAGGGTATGAATGCATCAACTGTGTGAGCTTATCTAGTCCAGTATTTCTGATATATCCCCATTTTCATGGCTTTAAACATCCCCTTTGTCAGGCTTATTCCACATTTCTTGCACTAAGGCATTCTGTGTATACCTCCTGACTGATTGGATTGTTTCCGACCTTCCATGTTTATTGCTCATATTTCTTCTGTATTCCACAGGATCATTACTGTCATCTGTGTGGTACTTCACTATGATGATTTTATGATGTCTGTCAGTAACTGATGGTGTACATGTCAGTTTCAGAAGAGCCTTCCTCCACAACATGTATGTTAACACAACCCCTGTCACTGTAGCAACACACACACACACACACACACATATATATATGTATATATATGTGTGTGTGTGTGTGTGTGTGTATCTATATCTATATATATATATATATATATATATATATATATATATATAATATATATATATATATATATATATATGTGTGTGTGTGTGTGTGTGTGTGTGTATATATATATATATATATATATATATATATATGTGTGTGTGTGTGTGTGTGTGTGTGTGTGTGTGTATATATATATATATATATATATATGTGTGTGTGTGTGTGTGTGTGTGTGTGTGTGTGTGTGTGTGTGTGTGTGTGTGTGTATATATATATATATATATATATATATATGTGTGTGTGTGTGTGTATATATATATATATATATATATATATATATATATATATATATATATATATATATTTGAGTAAAACTTCTTGAACTATAGAACAGAAAATCTCAGTAGTAATAAAAAAGCAGACACTAAACAGTTTGTTCAAGCTTTCGCTCTTATTAGATGAAAGAGCTTCTTCAGAATAACCCAAAATTCATAACACATACAGTATATGCAGTAGAAGTCACATGTAAGTACATTACCCAATGAGTGAAACAAAACATTAGTACAGTAACCAGTAATACAACAATTGAACATTCAAACAGTACCAATCATTTCAGCATAAGTGTAAAAAACACATGAATATGTATATCAAGGAAATGAATATTCATATGTACAAACCGAGGCAGTTCTAACTGTTCCATCTTAAAGCACATTTGATATTAACACTCTCATTCAACCCAGGAAATACTTCAGAATTGAGAAGCAATTGCCATTTAAGCTCCCTTAATTCTAAATACAACTCCCAATCACCAAAAAAAGCAGTCTACCTGTTCAAGTATCATAAAATGAAACTTAGTGAAAGAAGTGCAGGAGATGCTATGTTTGGCAAGGGCATTATTCATTTTTTTAGCTCCAATTGCTCCTAAATGTTCCTTTAGCCTGTCGGAGAGCTTCCTAGCAGTTTTCCCTATATAGAATGCTGTGCATGTTTCACAAATCCCTGCATACACCACTGCTTTAGAGTGACAGAAAAAATGTTTAGAAAACCTCATAGTGTAGTTGCAATGGGGGAAAGTGTATTGTGACCCTACCAAAATGTATGGGCAAACTACACATTTATTGCAAGAATGCATACCCAACTGTGCATTCAAGGTAGGTGTGGTGTTAACCAAAAAAGGTAAGTCTCTGTTTTGTAGATTCATTCTGATGGTCCTGGTTCTTTTAAAGGAAAAAGATGGAGTGGTACCAATAGCAGTAGTCATAAACTGAGATTCAGTTAACAAGTCCCGGTTATTAGAGATAATGTTCCTGATATGAACCATGTCCCTAGAGATAGGCAGAGGGAAGCTGAGAGACCTGTTAGTATTATTCAGTCTGACAGACATAGGTTTGAATCCAAATACTAAAATAGGTAAATGTTTTGTGTATCTCTCTGATGCTACTTCACTGTAAATGGAATCAATCAAAGCTACAGAATAATTCATTCTAAGAAACATGTTTTTTAACAGTCTAGCATTAATATGAAAATCATGGTCTAGACTAATGATTCTGGAAATACGAATAAACTGGCTTCTAACTAGGTTCTTTTTCATGAAAAATGGATGGGAGCTGGAAAAGTCAAGTAAATTATTTTTATAAGTTTCTTTTCTGTAAATAGTGGAACATACTGTTTTAGAAGGCAGAATATAGATCTTTGTATCAAGATATGGAATAGAAGCAGCACAACCAGACACAATGAGATTCAAGAAACCTATGCTTTTTCATGTCAGATATGAACACATCTAAAGAAGCTTGGTTGCCTTTCCATGCAAAAAAAACAACTCACATAATGTTAATAGTAATGTTTTAAATCATACTAATGATGCTGTAACCAATGATGACTCAGATCAAAGCACTAATTTGATGTGCCTGACATTTCCACAGACAACTATCTCTCCGAACACCTAACCACTCTCAGACCGAAAAGTTTGTACAACCCAGCTCTTAACAACTCTATACAGGCTTTTCTTAAAGTTTGTGAAAGAGATTTAAGAAAACTATGGGCCGGATTCACGAAGGCTTGCACGGAGTCTAAGAGTAGAGTAAGACACCAGACAGCCAATATGTCTGCCGAGCGATCCAGGAACAGCAGGCAGGGGCGTGCATGAGAGCTCCTACAACTACCCTTGCACAGACAGTGTTATGCAAATTACCTAATTTGCTGCTGAAAGCTATGCAAATGAGCTAAATTTGCGATCCAGGAAACACTAACCTGTCCGAGTAAGAGTAGTGTTATTTGCAGAAATGTACTCCATTGGTAACGGAGTACCGTTCTGCAAATAGCAAAACGGAGCTATGACAGCTCCAAATAAAGGATGCATCCAGTTGAGGAAGCATGCCAATGGCCAAATATAAGGCCATTGGCATTTTTATCTGTTGCAAAATAAAAAAAAAATAAATTTTTTTCCCCCAATCTCCGATGTTTAAGCGTAGCTCAGCGCCACGCAAACGTGCGGCGCTCTAAAAACCAGGGAAAAAAAAGCCAAAAATAGGCATTCTATTAAAAATATTCATCTGCCATGCAGGTGAATGGCAGGCTGAAGACAACATGGCTACTGAGTAGTGGTTGCTAATGGGGGAAGCTCAGTCTGAGAGATGTAACCAAGCATTAGTAGGCAATCCTATGCAAATGAGGGTAAGGATAGTGAATCCCAACTTTCCCTGCCAAGTGAACCATGTCCCTAGAGTGTAAGAGTAGGATTAGGGGAGTAACAGTGTAGAAAATAGGTGACATCATGAGGGGGTATATATCAAAGAGTGTAAGCTTATTGCAGCAGAGTGGCATGTGTTTGCTGTAAGTTACTCAGGCCTGGAAGAGGCGTGTCTACAGTTGTCTTAACTGAAACCCAGAAACTGAAGGTGTACATCGTGGATATCACTAAAGTTTCTTGCAAAGATGCTTACACTGTGTGCGCACATGTGCACGCCTGTAAACCCGTCTAAGCCTGTGTGCACATGTGTGTGCCCGTGTAAGCCTGTGTAATGCTGTCTAAAACTGTGTGCATGCATGTGCGCCTGCCTAGGCCTGTGTAAGCTTGTGTAAGCCTGTGTGCATGGGTGTGCACTCATGTGCATGTGTTTGCACTTATTTGCGCGTCACTGCCCCCTGTGGAAACAGAAAGGGAAAAGGAAGGAAAAGAAGTAGTAGGAAGTTAAACCAGGAGAACTAGCAGACCTGCCAGGTGAAATCAATCAGAATCAGCCAATTACACAGGCAGTATACTAGCCTAGCACAGCCCAGCACTTAAAACTCTGCAAACAACATTCCCCCATGTTTTTCTCAGAAACACTGCAACACTGCAGTTTACAAAGAGAAGTGAAAACTTAAAAAGCTTAACTGAGACAAAAAAATGTTAGGGGCTGCCATTGCTATTATAAGGCAACATGTGCAAGATGCTGAGGGTGGTGCCATTGCGAATGCTGCTGAGCAACCCACAGTGAGGAGACAGAGAAGAGTGTACAGACCCAGGGTAACCTACCAGGGGCTACATGAGCTGGAGATAGTGGAGCGCTATAGAGTGGACAGAGACCTCCTGCAGCAAATAGTTGAGCTGTGCAGGCCATGCCTCACACACAGAACCAACAGAGGGGAACCCATCCCAGTGGAAACCAAGGTATGTGTTGGCCTAAGAATACTAGCAACAGGTACCTTCCAGAGACCAACTGGTGATATGATGGGGATTTCACAGGCATCAGCATCCAGGGTACTGCACCAGTTCCTGGATGCCATGTCAGCACATGTAGGTGATCATGTATATTTCCCCAATTCCTGTGAGGTATTGGCCAGCAATATGCACCTCTTCTAGCAAATAGCGGAATACCCTGAGGTAGTGGGTGCAATTGACTGCATGCACATACACATCAAAGCACCAGCCGGTGAGTGAGGTAGGGCCTACATCAACCACAAGGGCTTCCACTCCATCAACTGCCAGGTCATGTGCGATGCCCAGGGCATAATACTGAATGTGTGTGCTGGCTGCCCTGGAAGCTACCACGATTCCCATATCTGGCATCTGACGCAGCTGTACTAGATATTTACCAGTGGGGACATCTCTGATGGTCACCTAGTGGGGGATACTGGATACGCACTGGAGCCATGGCTGATGACACCCATCAGAAATGCACACACACCTGAACAAGAACTCCATAATGAGGCACACGCACAAACACGAAATGTAATCGAGCGTGTGTTTGGGATGCTCAAGTCATGGTTCTGGTGCCTGGACACATCTGGTGGAACCTTGCAATACTCACTAACTACATGTACCCAAATTGTCATGGTATGTGCCATGCTACACAATATGATCCTGCGAAAACAGCTGCAGCAGGAGCAGCATGGGGCAGGGCCAAACAGCCCCCCACCATTGCGAAGGCCTGCACAGGCACAGCGTGACTGAGGAGGAACAACCTGAGCCTGTCCCAGTAGGCAGAAGGAGGCATGCCCAGTATGCCTTGGCCTTGGCAAAGAGGCAACGCATAGCACATACACTGGCTCAGTAGGAACCCTGGAAATTATACCTCTCTCTGACTCGCACATAAAATAAAAGGGATGCCTAACTTGACACTACCTGTTTCCAAACATGTATAGGGAGTGTAGTATGTGCATCTGACATAGGCAGCCCTGCAGCCCCACCTGCAGCATGATTGCCATGTTTTAAGCAATATAAAGCAGTGCTAAGCAGCTTTTACCAATATTTAGTATATGTAAACAAAATTGCCCATGTTAACTAGCACAACATCAGGCAACGTTGAGCAAGGTCGGGCAAAGTTGAGCAAAGTCAGGTAAACATGCTCATATTAGCTTTACTGTCCCTTAAGCAGTCTGGTCTGTCCAGCATGAAAATAAAAAGCAGTGACAGGGCTCGAACCCAGGATACTGTGCATATAGACACAGTACTAAACCACTAAGCCATGATAGCATTTAAGTGGCACAGATACAGCAGGACAATTGTACACTAATGCAAACACAAAGAAATGCTGTAACATGGCCCTAAAGAGGCATATGGGTAACCTCCCCCACAGGCCTATGCAGACAGAGAACATCAGGCCAGGCGGTGTGATGTGGGTTGTGTAGGCTATGAAGTCGCAATCTAATATACGTGACATTGGACGATAAGATGTGTAGTACAGTAGTATGCCTTAAGCCAGTACGATAGGCAACAGTACAGACTGAAATGGTGTACTGTACATAGCAGTGCAGGCATAGCAAATATGTATAAGTGTCAGTTGAACCCCTCATCCTATGTACACCCACAGTAACAATCAGGTGTGCCCCCGGGTAGAAATGTACAAAGAATAGCTGTCCCCCCTGTATGTAGAAATGTTAAGTCTATGCAAAGTGTCTCATGGAAGCCCTGCAGGCACAGCATGATCTATGACACAAAGGTGAGCCCTGCTGTCAAAATACAACCTGATTTTCCATACACATATAGTATAAATATCTATACCGGGCGTGCTCACACACTCTAACAAATGTAGTGGATTTCATTCAGCATCACACTGAAAGGTCATACTGGGCATGCTCACACACTTAAATAAATGAAGCAAATGTCAGGCAACAACATACTGAAAGGTCATACTGGGCATGCTCACACAAGCAAATGTCAGGCAACAACATACTGAAAGGTCATACTGGGCATGCTCACACAAATAAACGAAGCAAATGTCAGGCAACAACATACTGAAAGGTCATACTGGGCATGCTCACACACTTATGCTAAATACGGAGGTGATAATAAGGGATCTATGGACAAATGTGGATAGTCATCTCTACTTCCAGAAACACATTCACAAAGTTGTCAGAAAATCATGCTATATGTTCACACAAACTGCCAAGGTCTGTGCATGTAGGTCAAAGGAGGTTTCCACTACTCATCAGTCATCAGACCCATCAGAGAGTACCACAACACACTTGCGATGAATCTGACTAGGCACGTTCAGCAGCCAGAAAGACCACTGAAGTACCCTAACAAGAGGTTACTGGCCTCAAACAGTTGCCCCATGCAACAAGACTGAATGTAACCCAATCTGTACTCTGTTGCATACCGTCTACTCAGGAGATCTCTGCCCAACAGACAGGTCCATGTCACGGCTACACTCAGATCTGTTTTGAGTTACAGTTCAATGGCACTAAATATACAGACCCAACTGATATTGGCAACATCCTGGCAGATAGGATCAGTGTTAACTTTACCCCCCTCTCACCCATGAAAGAGCACATCTCTATAATGGAAGACTGCAAAGTTGCTGTCATCATGGCAGCACAGGTAAAAAACACTCTCCAAAGCCAGTATCACAGCAGCCATGGGACCAGATAACTTCCCAGGCTGTGGTCTACACAAACCACAGAACGAACAGGCACCACACTGACGTACCATGTGCAGTCATAGCCTCACCTCATGCTTTGTGGAATGGTGCACAGTGATGGTTATCCCACTACACAAGGGTGGAGACACCATGGACCCCAGGAACTAGCTCCCCATTAGCCTGATGAGCCCACTCTTCAAGGCCATGGAATGTATCATCATACAACTTATAAAAAATTACATTGGTAATCTCCAAACCCTGGACCACAACCATGTTGGGTTTGTAAAATGCAGATCATGTCTCCTAAACCTGATAGATGACATTGAAGCAGTCACCAGAACCGTAGACAAGGGTAAGGTGGTTCGCACAGCCTATGTAGATCCTGCCATGGCTTACAACACCACCCCACACTCTGTTCCACGTAAAACACTCACAATCCCTCTGACCTTTGGACCCAAAACCACGAGTGAAATACAAAAGGAAGGGGTGTACCCATTTACCTTATAGATACCCACACCTTCAGGTTAGTGGCACAGCATGAGGCCTTGGAGACAATGCAAGTGCAACTAACATTGGGCAAAGCTGCTCATCAGATTGTAGCCTGCTACAGATCACCTAGCTTGTCTCAGGAACCTCACTCAGCATTCCTGAGAACAGTGGAAAATATAAAGGTCCTATCAAACACCATTATATGAGGAGATTACAACTACCCAAACATTGAGTGGGAGAATTACTCATGTACAACGTCCTTTGCCCAATGTTTCCTAGAGTTTGAAAACTGAAACACCCTGGAAGAGCTGGTCACCATGCCCACTAGAGGTGACAACATACTGGACATGATCATCACCAACATGGGGTACCAGTGTTCCACAACAGAGATAAACCTCTTGCTGGTAATATCAGATCATAAAGTAATCACACTGGACATCCACATCCCGCCCCCCCCCCACCCAGTCAATGAAACCACTGTGAAGACATATTCAAAAGCAAACTGCACACTTCCCAAGACCAAAGTGGAAAGTTCCAAAGCCCTCTTGCTATAGGATAATGGTATACAATCTGCCAAATCATTTACAAGTGCATCCTATGAACCTCTACAGGGAGGCATGGATCGAGACATCACAAATAAAACCAAGATGCACTCCTCCACAAATAAGAAAACTATCTGGTGGCTGTTGCCCATAAATAAGCTAGACAACAGAAGGAGGAAACCAACACATGATAGAGCCAACTTCACTAAAGGAAAGGCATCACTGATCATTATTAGGAAGAAACAATGATCGCTCATAAAATAATCCAAGGACAGTTTCTAAAGACAAATTGCCAAGGAATGTAAGAATAACAACCACAAAGCCTTCGGTAGCTATACCAGACATGTAGGTGTCAACTTCCAAATATGCTGTCAGCTACTGACAAATGGCAAGAAATACACTGAACCAACTTTCATTGCCCACATCCTGGGGGACAAGTTCAGTGTAAACTTCCCCCCATCACCCCCAAAAGGGCCTGTGTCCATCACAGAAGGATGCAGAGCCCCAGACTTCATGGACATGCAGGTAAAGACAGCCCTCTCCAAAGCTAAGAACATAGCATCAATGGGACTGGATGGTGTCCCAGGCTACGTCTTACACTAGGCCCAAAAGGAACTACACCCTCACCTACATTCACTGTCCAGACTCAATCGTACCACAGGCTATGTACCCAAAGAATGGCATACACTAACAGTCATCCAGCTCCACAAATGGGGTGCCACAACAGAACCTGGAAACCATTGCCCTATATGTCTACTCAGCCTGGTCTACAAAGCTATTGAGCAAAATGTCATGGAACCCATAAACAGAGACATTGGGGACCTCCAGACACTGGACTCTACACAACCTCTCCTTGTTAAAGGCAGATCTTGCCTCCTAAACATAGTTGACTTAATTCAAACAGTTACCAAGGACATAGATGGAGGTGAAAGTAGTCCACACAGCCCACCTGGACCTCACTAAGGACTTTCTACACCATTCCCCACTCTGTCATCATGGACAAGCTTACCAGCTTGAACATTAACAGCTATGTCACAGGATGGGTGGCCAAGTGGCTCACAGATCAAACACACATGTTCAGATTTGCAGGTGCCATGTCTGACTCTAAGCCAGTCACAAATGGTATCCCACAGGTCTTGGTCCTGGGACCCCACCTGTTCAGTAGACACTGTTCAGAGGTACAAGCAAGCATGGGAGGAGTATGGCTGAACAGGTTTGCAGATGACTGCTAACTGTGGTCCATAATTGACTCTATGGCTGACACACACATCCTCCAGAAGGGGCTTACAGAGACAGATACCTGGTGTCAAAACAATGCCCTCAAACAGAATGCCAAATAATGCATAGTCATCCCCTTTGGCTAAAACAAAGTGCAAACAAATTGCCACATAGGTGGTACTCCAGTATGTACGGAGAAAGTCATTAAGGCCCTGGGGACACAGGTAGATAGTAGACTATCCTTTGATGATCACATGGCCAAAGTGTTTAGACAGTCCTTCTATGTAGCCCACCTAATGTCACCTAATGTAACCCACTTTGTCTAGTCTGATGATGTCACCATCCTACAAATATACCTGTGGAAAGTAGAACTCACAGTAATGTGTATAGTGCGTTGTGTAAATGCGTACTCCTGTAGTATCATAAACCAGTTAGGTAGGGGTTTGAATCCAGCATTTGACAAGTGTGTCTGTGTGTGATCTCCTTGGGGAGGAGCACCCTTTTTGGAGAGTACTCAAACACCTTAAAAGTGGTATACTAATCTTTGTCAGGTCTGATGATGTCACCATCCTACAAATATACCTGTGGAAAAGAGAATTCACAGTAATGTGTATAGCGCGTCATGTAAATGCGTACTCCTGTAGTATCATAAACCAGTTAGGTAGGGGTTTGAATCCTTCACTTGACAAGTGTTTGTGTGTGACCTCCTTGTAGAGGCGCAACCTTTTTGGAGAGTACTCAAACACCTTAAAAGTGGTATACTAATCTTTGTCAAGTCTGATGATGTCACCATCCTACAAATATACCTGTGGAAAAAGGAACTCACAATAATGTGTATAGTGCGTCGTGTTAATGCATGCCCCTCTAGTATCATGAAGTAGTTAGGTAGTGGTTTAAATCCTGCACTTGACAAGTGTGTGTCCATTTGTGTATGATCTCCTTGGAGAGGAGCAGCCTTTTTGGAGAGTACACAAACACCTTAAAAGTGGTATACTAATCTTTGTCAAGTCTGATGATGTCACCATCCTACAAATATACCTGTGGAAAAGAGAACTCATAGTAATGTGTATAGCATGTCGTGTTAATGTGTGCTTCTCTAGTATCATGAAGTAGTTAGATAGTGGTTTGAATCCTGTACTTGACAAGTGTTTGTGTGTGATCTCCTTGGAAAAGAGCAACCCTTTTGGAGAGTAGTAAAATACCGTAAAAGTGGTATACTAATCTTGGTCAAGTCTGATGATGTTACCGTCCTACAAATATACCTGTGGAAAAGAAAACTCACAATAATGTGTATAGCATGTCATGTTAATGCATACTTCTCTAGTATCATGAAGTAGATAGGTAGGGGTTTGAATCCTGCACTTGCTGAGTGTTTGTGCGTGCTTTATGTGTGTGACACTGTTGATCAATGTGTTGTGGGTTTTGCTTTTACTACTGTATGACATATCAGTATGACAACAGTATGTGCATTGAACATGTGAGGTAGCTGTGTGGCAAATACATATACGTACATGTGACCTCAATTATTGCATGTGTGGGAACCCTGCTTTCTCCAAGAACACATCTGTCATCTTTGCCAGAGTGTGCTGCTGCTTTCCAGACCTTAGGTCACATCTGTCTGCTTGTAACAAGGCCAGCCACTGCAGTGATCCCTGGCCTAGGTCATCCGTGTCACACACACTCATTATGGTTTCTATTGAATTGTGTGAGTGAGGGTTTATGGCCGAGGTATGTGTCAGACCTGTTGAAATGCAGCAAAGTCTGTCAATGATGGCTATTCATTATAGGTGTACAACACCCTTTGTGGATACGCATGCAGACCCCTTATTGCTTATGTGATCCACCAAGGGATTTCAAAATACATTTGGAAATGTGATTATCAAAGGAGAGATGACGTAACACTTGGTTGCATGTACACATCGGTACCTGTTCTTCGTGTTGGTGGCTACTACCTATGTGGTACTGTGGGGATACTATGTTCCATAAAGGTGGATGACTATGCTTTGGTTGGCTTATAGCTTTACAGCATGGGTTTGACAAAGGGTATCTGTCTGTATGATACCCTTGTAGAGGATGTGTGTCATCTGGAGAATGCGTTATAAGCCACAGTATGCATTACCAGACGTGGACGAACATATCCCTACTGTGATTGCTTGTACCTAAGAAAGCTATATGCCAAACAGGAGTGGTCTCAGTAATGGGTGCATGTGAATACCACTGGTTACTGGTATAGTATAATACCTGAAGGATCCAAATGTTACTGTGTGTCCTACATATGTGTGTCAGTTGTCAAGACATCATCTAACGATTGGTTATGGTCAGGCTGGTGAAGTTATGTATACTACCAGAATGCAAAACAATGACAGATAGTAACAGTATCCCCCACAGCACAGTGTCAAACCATGTCATACACACATGTGTAGTCAAGTTATGAAATGTGTGTAGTACAATGCATACTGGCCACCAATAGAAACTATGAAGTGTTACTGTGTAATACAGGGCATGTCACCCTGCCCATGTGTCCACTATGCACGTACATGCAGACAGTGCACCTCCACCATGTTCACAAATGTACACCTGCAAATCTATGCTACACACATCCCACACATACTGTCCATTCTCTAACACATGCTGCCAATACTACACACATCAGCCAAGTGGGACATGGGCGGATAATACACTATTGGAACTAACCCTGGTGTAAACAATACTACATTGACAATCATAGCTTTAATGCATCATGCCTGCTCAGCTACACCTTCAAGCATATCATTACACTCTACTGCTGACAACATGCTAACATTTCTATACTGCTATAAAGTCACCCTGTGCATTAGCACCATTGGTAGCCTGTTCCTGCATCAATGTTACAGATAATAGGAGGTGGCACAGGTTTCATCATATGCACGGGGTGTGTTGTTGGTTTGCCAGAGGCCTACAGTGAGCCATACAATCGACATGTATGTGTGTGTGTGTGTGTGTGTGTGTGTGTGTGTGTGTGTGTGTGTGTGTGTGTGCACGCGTGTGAGGGCCAAGAGTACTGCTATGGGCCAATGTTGATGTAATGTGTGTGAGTATGTGTTAGCCCTAGGTGTCTGGTTTGTGTGTGTGTGTGTGTGTGTGTGTGTGTGTGTGTGTGTGTGTGTGTGTGTGTGTGTGTGTGTGTGTGTCTGCATGCACACAGTTCCACCATGTGGCTGCCATATACGGGTATTTGTGGGACAGCCACAGACTGTACCTGCCAGGCTTTACAGATTACCGTCTCTGGCCACGAATATGGTACCTGTGCCTGGCAGGGGTGCTACTGACACTATCAGGTACTAAGCCAGACTGGGTACTATCTCCAGAGGTAGATGGATGTACAATAGACCCAGGTCCCTGCTGGGACTATCCAGAGCCATGTGCATGTGGTCTTCTAGGATGTTCTATTGACAGCCCACCCCCAACATTGCTGGGGCTGATACTGACACTACGGGAGCAGCTGTGACTTGAGGGACATCTGCAGCGACTGCCAGCTGCTGATGTTGCTGGCATACGTCAACATCGACGACTCAACCAACCAGCACTGTCCTGACACATGGACATGACATTGCAGAGGACATCTAATGTCTCAACCCAATGTCTATCAGTGACCTCAGTGTAATTATGGATGGCACCTGCTAGGTCACGGATACTGTCATTTACGGTGGTATGTGCCCTCTGTGCCCTTAGTCCCTGTCTGGTGTACCGTTCCATACATGCCTGTACCTCCATGACAGCCTGGAACATGCGTGAGGTTGTCAGACCTGTGGCACGTCTGCCAGTGGCATGATGAGCAGCAGTGCTCCAACGAGAATCCCTGGACATCTGCCTATGTGGTACCCTTCCAGACATCTGGGTATGGCTGCTGTGTCAGGATGCATGTGCCATAGATACCACACTGTCCTGGCCAATGCCGACTGTACACTGTCCCTCAGCTAAGGGCATTGGTGATGGATGTCTTGGCAGTATGACTGTGTGCATGGATGGGGTGGACACTTGTGTACTGTCGATTGGTGGCCCAACGACAGACCCTGGCAAATATGCCTGTGCCTCAACACACCTATCATCATTATCACTATTTTGCTCAGTGACATCAGTTTCCCTGCTGCAGTGAGCCAGCCCAAACTCAGCACCTGTGAGAAGAAGACAGGAAACACACTTTACAACCTGTACATGATGTCGGCACACATGCACACATGAACACATGCACACATGCTCACATGAACACATGCACATGCACACATGCACACATGAACACATGCACACATGCACACATGAACACATGCACACATGAACACATGAACACATGCACACATGCACACATGCACACATGCACACAAATACACTCCTCACTAAAACAGACACACACACACACACACACATACACAAACACCATCAGCAATCCAGAACATACTCAATAGCGGGTGATGGTGGGGTACAGTATCACAAGCCAAACAGTTATATCACACGTGTCAGCATGCAGGACGTGTGTTGCTCAACAGCATGCAGTGTGAGTGTAGACAGCCCTTGCTAATAACAGTATACATGGCTTTGATGCATGTGTGTGTTGTTCAGTGATTGGCCTCACCCTGGAACACAATGTGTATATGGACCCAACATTGCTGTGCAAGTATTAAAAGCTCTGCAATGTCCTGTGCACCATCACTCACAGGTATACATACCATGGCTGGATGTGTATCTGTGTGTCACATAGATATCCATTTCTGATTAGAGTGTCTGTGTCTTTAGCAGATAATTGTGGACACAGGTTTAGCACATGCATACTATGTATACACACAGGATGAGTGGTGCATGTATACCTGATGGAATACCATTGCTCAACATAGCCATTGTACAGTGGTTATGGTGAATGTAGGACATATTGTGGACATGCCAGTGCCAGCCATGACATGGCATGCTACAACACAACTGCAACATTAAACATCACACATACACAATGTGTGTCATGTGACCTATACACTCAATAGCATTACAAGACATATGTGTGCCACTTTGTACAAATGGTGATTGCTATGCATATTGTGTATAGGTGCATATGTTTGCACACACACAGCATTGAGGTGCATAGCAATTAATGCTATGTGTAGTACTGTGGTCACTGTAACTGGATGGGATGTAGTACCATGAGCCATCATCATGCAGCATAATGTGGTCACTCAAGGCTACTAATGTGTGCCAGACCGGCACATAGCATGCTGTACCTGAACTGCAGTACCATGGCTACATTCACCATTTCACAGCCAGTTGTTACATGGGTTTGTAATGTGCCCAATAGGGGGCATTGCCTAATATGAATGTGTTATGTGTTGAAGAGTGTCACACAGCCACATGAGAGGCCTCTACCCCTCAGGTATATTATGTGTGCTGTGTGGATGACATTTGGGATATTGGAGTGTGACCTTACAGCGGGTGTCTGAATACACCATGTGTAGCATGTTAACATGTACTGTGTATGACACAGTTGTGTATGTTGTGTGCATGTGTATCGACCCTGCCTATCCAATGTCCACTACAGTGTTGCCACAATTGTGTGGGGATGCTCTGTGTATTGCATGTGGTTGAGGCAGCTACTCACGTTACTGAGATGTACATAGTCTCACAGCACACATGCACAGCATGCATTATGCACAGGTGTGTGACATGTACATGGCCTACACCTCACCTATGACATGCACATTTAATTAGCAATATTAAATGTAGAACACACTCACCAGCATGGGTCTGCTGCCTTGCTGTCACACCAGAGGGACCTACAAGGATATGAGACAGTTTGTCAGTGGCAACAACTGTGGCATTGCTACTGTGTGTTTGCAATCTTACAGAAGTACAATGGTTGACAGCCACAGGCCTACATATTATATTCCTAATTATTAGTATTGCACAACACTAGGCACCACATCTTCTAACTGCACAGTACACATCTCACATAAGCATGATCTACCAATAGAGGTAACAGTAGTCTACAGCTATGCCATGTTACCTGCATGCTCTGTGTCAACTTGCTGGATGGCTCCGTCCTCCATGATGATACATGTTTGTTGTTGTTGTTGTTGTTGGCCCGGAGCCACCTAGCTCAGGAGCAGCTTTTCCACTCTGGTGAGGGGGGGTTGGATGGCTACCCCCACCACCTGTGGCAAGCTGTTGTCTACGGATATCAGACGCACGCTGCCGGACATGTCTAATTAAATCACTGCAGTGATGGCATACCTGCTCATATGTCTGGTTATGCATGCCTATGTCATTTACTCTACGGATAAGATCTTGCCACAGTGCAGTCCGCTCATGCTGGTCCTGGCTGGTTCTTGAGAACAGCAGAGCATAGTGCTGAACCAAACTGGTTGTAATCTGTTCCTCCTCTGCTGGACTATATGAGGGATTACAATGGTGGGCCGTGACCCTAGAAGACAATGAAACAATATGTGTGAGCAAGTCATGTGGCACACTTAACATTCTAAAGTACAGATATCAATTAACTGCCATATATAGCAACCTATTGGCTGTCAGAGGATGCACACTTTCAATACCACATATCAGTGCTCAACCCACAACTGCCTGACAGTGCCTGGCACACTGTATATATCAAACCATGTTTTGCACAGCAACAAAGATAAACCAGTATGTAAGACTATACAACAGTACATGGCACACTGTATGCGACACAATGCACCACCTAGCCACAGGAGGTATATATCAAGCTAATGCATAAAGAAACATGTAATCCATTGCAATGAATGTAAAGTCCAGTTACAGTATTACCAGTATACCACACTAGTCGTTGATGGCAAACCCCTGCCTAACATATGTGCACATTCGTTAATATAGGTGGCATACTGCTCTACTAGACTATACATGTTGCTAGATATACACTTATATCCTGTAACACACATATGACCGAGGCCATGGTACAGGCATACACACACACACATCAGACATACATAGCAGACACAAAGGTATGGCAACCCAGATGACCTTTACCTGTGTACCATACAGTAGTGTGTGTCAGTAGTTACAAAACCTTATGCCTGAGGTATGTAATCTGTGAGGACTACGGGGAACACACAAAACAGTGGTTCCAAGAAATGTGGACATACACTGTACTGTGCTGTTTAAGCATACAGCTAAAGGTAGTACTACAGTTCATACAGGAGTTGGATTCACCAGCAGTAATACTCAATAAGCATACATGCACTGCTGTAGCCTACAATGGGACACCCCAGTTGACACCAAGGGACTATATCAGACCATATGGCATACTGCTTTTTCTGCCTAGCAATAGCATACACATCTTTTGCTGGGATTACAGCTAGGACACATAATAACATGACAGAAACAGTTTCCCACTTAGCTATCACACAAATACAGAACTCTGACACATTCACCAACACATTCACCATCACACTCAGTCAACCTCACATAGCAATTATTGCAATAAGTACATGTGGGTGTGTATCGGTTCATACGTAGGTAATAGGCTATTGGCCCTAGGGCCTACAGATGTCTAGCCATACGCTACCCTGGCCTTTGACACACAGGTAATTTAATTTCACATGGCCCTGTCAAGCAGAGCCACAGAGGTGATTCTGGGGTGTATTTCCTATCTCCCATACAATCATCAGGATTATTTATGACGACTGCTAATTAGGAGCTTTGTTTGCTATTGATAGGTGGTTTGTTCCAGAGTATGTCTCTGAAATAGGAATCTATCCCTCCAGCATGTGCTGTTTATTGAGGTGACAAGGTTTAGGTCCCTAGAGCGTGTAGCTCGTAGGGATTGTGATCTGTTTATGTGGAGCATGTCCAGCAGCTCTGGGTTTGACATAGCTTTGTATGTTAGGCATAGGTCACCTCTGGGTAGGCGGTATGAGACACGGCCTAGCTGTGGTTTGGTGAGACGGTCTGCATAGGGCATCTGTTTGAGGCCGATATTACTCTTTGTGAAGTATTTCTGTGTCCTTTCCAGTTGCTGCAGATGTCTTGTGAGGTACATACCACATGGGGCATTGTACTCTATAATGGGTTTTATGTGTGTTGAGTAGAGGGGAACACTGACCTATATTTCCCTGGATGAAACACCTTTTGTGATGACGTGTGCCACGTAGACAGATTAGATAACTAGTGTGGCACTGTGAGTATCAAAGGGGAGACTACTGTCCACCTGTGTCCCATGGTCTCTTATCACACCTTCGGTGTTAAGTAGACTACTACCTATGTGGTAGTTAATGGGTACAGAGTTTTTGCAAGAAGGGATGCCACTGCAGTGTCAACATTGAGCTTGAGTCCATGGCTTTGTCACCAGGCATCTGTTGCAGTAAATATGACCCTGTCTCTCTCTCTCTCTCTCTCTCTATATATATATATATATATATATATATATATATATATATATATATATGTATATATACACACATACATATAAACATCCATTGGTGTACATATAGATATATATATAGGCACATATACAGTCCACCTTTCATGGTGGGAATATCAATTATGCGAAGGTTGTGAGGTATACAGTTATGTCATAATATTGCAGTGTGTTGTGCGGAATGCATTGAAGGTGTTCTCAGCCCATGTAGCTTTAGCAGGCCTCACTGGCTGCAACACTGCAAACCTGACGAATCATACCCACAGCGTTTAACCACCACATGTCATATACCAGGACTGTATGCTGTCTTGTTTGCCACAAACTACAACCTACATAGAAATATGCACATAACAACCTTCAACAACATATATATGTCCACCTTTCGCAAACAGTTGCAGTATGTCCCTTGCTCTATGCACATGTACAGATGCTAATATATCTAACACAGAAAGATCTCTCCGTATGTGTGTGCCATACACACACAAGGACCACACTGTTGTATGTCCATGTACCTCATGGCTGACATGTTGGGCCTTGCTGCAACATGAACAGGTGTCACATGTGAGCACACAGTAATATTAGAGGGTGTATATAGAGCTGCAAATTCTAGATTAGCATACTAGCTTGGTACAGCTGTTGCCAATGCTAAGCTACACGTTAATATGACTATCATGCGTTTGTTACTCTGTCACATCCATGTTTATATAACTGTATATATATATATATATATATATATATATATATATATATATATATATATATGTATGTATATATATATATATATATATATATATATTTATATATATATAAAACTACGCTACTCCCCCAAACAGACATTGTACACAGTACTGTACAGAACACAGATAACATAGATCAGATGTTTGACATTTAATGCTGAACTACATATGTCACAGTCATATCCCACTGCACACAGCTACACACTGATTTCTCCATGGCAGTAGTTGTGCAGGGCATCTGTGCATAGATATGTACTGCTGCCACATATGGAGGATTCAAACTATGTAGAGTACTCTTCAAAAACATCTACTACATGCCAGTAAATACATATCTGTTACATACCTTTCCTTTGTATGTGTTTGTATTAGTCAGGTCCGTGTGTTTTGTAATTTTTTTTTTATATCTTATTTTTTTTCAATATATATTTTATTTTTCAATATATATATTTTTTATCTTTTTTTTTCAATATATTATTTTTTTTCAATATATTTTCTTTTATATCTTTTGTTTTTTTTTCTGTTGCTATTGTCTGTGTCTCTCTCTCTCTCGCTCTCTCTCTCTCCGTACCTGCAATGCAATGCTTGCATGTGTGGACAACAAGTACAGCCTGCTTTTATAGGTATCTGCACATGTGCATGTGATGGCCTCTGCACCAATTGTTGGCCACCATTTGGCAATTGCATGCAGCCTGCTGTGTGGTACTTGCAGAACTCACTGTCATAGCAACCCAATGCTATAATTTGCTAAGTCAGGTAGGCATAGCCCTTTCAGCTTTCCAAAGTGGGGACCATGCTTGTTTGCTGTGGACATCGTTGTGTAAGTCAGAAGGTTAGTATACTTCTTGTATCTGATTCTAGGGGTGTAGCCAGTGATTTGAATGTTGTACTCAGACCTGAATGTTGCCACTTCCAGTACACAGTTGTCAGTGTAGAATTGTACTCACCCCTACAAATGCTAACACAAGATACATGGGAGTATGTAGTTTCTTTTCTACTTATACAATTAGCTGCCATACATACGTAGTTATTGAGATGTTTTCATTTGGTACATGAACTGTTTGTGAACTGCTATACTGTGGATATTAATGTACTCACTTCTGCACAGTTTGTGTGTTTTTTTTTTTGTTTACATTAGCACAGGATGCTCATGAAAACTGGACAATTCCAGTACTGAGTATGCCTACCTACTTCCTTGCTGAACCTTGAACACACAGGTATTTTGTACATTTGGGTGGGGATTGTCCTGCTATGATACTGTGTGGGGGTTGTAAAGTGCTGCTGTAACATAATTTACTGCTAAAATAGCTGGTTCTGTTATCACAGTCATGTAATGCAATTCCACAACAACTGCTGGTAAAGTTCCACAGAACAGATTTTGTGTTATGGCATTCCTATCTTTCCTTTACATTCACTCATTCTGATGCATGATATATATATTTCAGCAACAACCTGCAGTATATCTATTGTGGCTTTGTGGTACTTCATGCAATCTAGTGTGTACAAGTTTGAGACTGACAGTGGTGTTTTATTTTGCTGCTGAGCAGAACAAGGGCCCTCACATGCAGGGTGACTAAGGCACTTTTAAACAGTTGTAAGCGGGTTTGTGTGGGTTTGTGCAATACTTAGCAATACTTAGCTAAGCGCACACAAGCACACACTCGTGCAAACCTGCTGACTACTGCTTAAAAGTGCTTACTCTCGCTAACCCCCACGCTCATTTCTTTGAAAGAAAAGAAAATGGGGAGATAGGACAGTGGTGAAAAAGGGGCACAAAGAGGGAAAGACAGTAGGGAAAACAGCTAGGGATGTGCAGGACGGGTGTAGGGAAGGTCCATAGCTGACCATTTCTTTAACAGCAACAGCTGTGTATATACTAGTAATTTGGAGGGAAATTTGAAACCTTCCACCCCTGAGAGAGGGATGAGGACAACGAAGTATGTTGTACTGCCATCTAAATTTCAGTTTATGTGGGCAGCTATGTATGGGGCGTAATTTTTTTGTGGGAGCAGATTGTCCATTTTTTTTTCAGGTGAGAGTGGAATGTGGGGTAGGGGAAGTAGGTATATTTGGGGAAATAGGTTGGGGAGGTAAACAGACAAGACAAACAAGATGCATACAGGGGTGGAATATGACACATGGGGTGGGTGAACACCATTGACGGGGAAGGATGTTTGGAATTTGCAAGCCCATGAGCCCACAGATGGCAACAGTGGAACTGAGATCCCCACCCATGGGCAGTCACTACTGCACCTTCACAGCCTAGGGGGTGGCTGTGCTGGGGGCTGCGTAGGAGGGGCAGGCTCACCCATGAGTCACGCCACTTTTGCCTCGAGCTGGCGTAGAGGATCAGTGACTGAACGCTCGATCTCCCTATGCACCACAGCCTGGACCATTCGGAGGGTGATAGGTGGCCCTCCTCTGGCCATGCTTGCACAGGGGGAATGAGCCCCTTCACCATGCAGCGCTTCCACCCAAAGGTGGCACAGGGCCAATGGAGGAGGAGGTCCCGGGATGGGCACCGGACCTGCTGGTGCCAGGTGCCATCTCCAGCTGAGGTGGGACAGGTGGGTCCGCTGGGACCGGCCTTCCCATACGTTCTATGTTTAGGAGGATTTAATGACCATTTGGGTTAGTAATAGCCAACAGCATTCCAAATTAGTTGTAACAGCATGCAGTAGTATTTCCATTAACCCAACACACCAGAGTTCCAACAGTCGAACGGCAAGCATAACACATGCATATATAGCACAATAGTGGACATTCCAACAGCATGCAGGATTGATTAGTGGCAACAGCCCACTAAGATTGCGGTATGTGAACAGGGCACATGCATCAAAGTAAATGCAGATATTTATAAACCAATAGGACATATGTCCCAACAAATGTTATGAGATTAGACATACCCATTGAGGTGTGGAATTGCATTGTTTATGCACATACAGTAGGGTGTAAAAAGATACCTCCATTAACAACTTATATATACTTATAGCTTACACTACATTCCTATTGACTGCAGTTATATATCCCCTACATGTATTATTACACTAGGTAATGTCCGTTAAATTGTGGAATGGATTTTGCTAGTTCTTTATATACCTGACCTGTATCTGACATAGAAACTGTCCAGGATGCAGATGTTACTGCTACGTATTTATATATTTCATTTATATTTATATAGCTACATATCTGGATGTGTTCAGGTGACATTATCAGGTATATTTTAACAGCCCCCTACATTTCTAGCATCACACTGACATTTCTAGGGAACACAATGACAAGCTACTCATGTGCCAGATTAACCTGTACATGCCGGCCATGAACCGACAGTTGAGGACTGTATATATGCTTAACAGCTACTGGCACTCCCTTCATCCACTTTATATGGGCCTACCCATGTGTGGGTTGACTGCACTTAATACAACAGTACTATTTCTATAATGCAAGGGTACAACAACATATCGAAGAAAGTGACACGGACACACTCCAGGAATTATACCTTTATTAATTACATTACACACTTTTCTAGTGGCTCTCTCATTTATTTGATATATCAGTGCATGCAGAGGACTTTTATTCAAGATGTATTATACCTTTATTAATGGCTTACAACACCTTTTCACACTGTCTCACTTATTTTATATAACAGTACATGCAGAGAAGTTATTCAAGACTTATTATACCTTTATTAATGGGTTACAACACTCTTTTTCAGGCTCTCTCACTTATTTTATATAACAAAACATACAGAATAATTACTAACCTGCCTGGTGGCGCAGCCTTAGCAGCCTATCTGCATAGGCTTGCTGATTCGCAGCATGGACACCTGCAGCTGTGAAGTAAGTGAAGGGATATTGAGACATACCTATCCATAATATAGACTACAATAGCAATTCTTACATACTTCATTCCATGGCTACATACTCAGTAGTAGGGCATTTTCCATTTCACAGGCCTCCTGTATCCACTGGTTCAGTCGGTCCTCCTTGCGTCTCTTCAGGTCTGAGTAGTGGTGTCTGACCTGCTCACCAGTCCGAGGGATGCCTGTGGCACTGGTGAGATCATGTGCTAGACGGTTCCAGGCTTCTGCTTTGTACTCAGTGCCTTTAAACTGGCCCTGCAGGAGTCTTGCATCATGATGATGGACGAGGAGCCAAACCATTACTTTTGACTCCTCAATGCCCCACCATTGCGCTCAAAAACGAGAGCCCTCTCCAACACCGGCCATACTGACTGCAAATGGGAGCTACAACCAGTTATGGCAATTATTCATGATTATGGAGCTTAAATATGCCTCATTTCCTGCACTTATTTGTGATTGGCCGGTTTTGAAAAATCTCAGCTAAAAGCAAACCTGCTTAGCAATGGGTAAACTTCCATTGATATATATGAGTGTGTTGGAAGTGCATCCATATGTAAAGCTGTCATGGCTTAGTGGTTTAGTACTGTGATTATGGTGGACAATATCCCGGGTTCGTGGCCTGTCATTGCTTTTTATTTTACTACTGGCCAGACCAGCTAGGAGGTGTGGCTGTGTTTAGCCGACTTTGCTCAACTTTGCCCAATGTTGCTTGACATTGCTCTACGTTGCCCAATGTTGCCCAACATTGCCTGACATTGCACTAGTTAGCACAGTGCACAGCTCCCCGCAAACATGTTTTGTTTGCACTAGTTGGCGCAATGCGCAGCTCCGCGCAAACATGCTTTATTTGCGCTAGTTGGCGCAATGTGCAGCTCCACGCAAAGCCATTGCGCTAGTTAAAGCAGTGCTAAGCTATGAGCAATTATACTTAACTGTGCTTAATACTAGTAAACTTTGCTTAGCAGTGCTTCACATTGCTTAAGATATGTTACTTATGCATTTATCAGTATGCATGACCATGTCACCTTCTTATATATATATAAAATATCGTTCACTACTACATAGGCCATTTCAATACATTTTACTAAAATTTAAAAGGTAAATGTCAGGAATTATTTTTATGCACATATTTCCTACAGAAAATGGGAAGGGTAGTGGTGGGACTCGAACCGGGAATGCCTCCTCTTTGTGTGAAGACTCTACCACTTAGCTATTGCTATTTGGCTTAATTTGCATATAAGTAGTTTATTATCCTCTTCGATGTCTAAACTGCTAATTGTAGCTAAGCAATGGGCAAACCCACGCACACACGCGCAAATACGGGCAGCTATATCGGGAATAATAAAACAAAAAAAAGTTTTACATTTTATTATATTTGTACAGGGGTTTAGAATGTGGGGGGGGTAGTGTTGGGGATATACACATTTAAGCGGACTTGCTCATGTCTGGTGACATTTGCAGTTTAGGCACTTGCAGGGGCGTGGATATTTGGACTGCTCGGCAGTCTGACACACCCCCTGCACTCGTGCATGCTCCGTGTTAGCCTTAGAGTTGAGTCAGCTCGCCCTCATGAATATTCATGATGCGCTGACGTCATACTCTTAGGCTGCAGTTTCCATGTAAGACTTATTTAGTCTTACACAGAGGATTACTGAATCCCGGCCTATGTCTATCTAACAAGACAGATTAATGGTTCAATCTTTCTGATGCTGAAAGAACTGCATTATCAGACTTAACAAAAGATAAAACTATGCATTATGCGTGCGGACAAGGGAGCAGGGTTAGTCCTTATGGAACAAATCACATACATACAGAAAATTGAGAACACTTTACAAAATTATGATTTTTTCACCCATGTTGACATACATACAGTCAACAAACATGTTTTGAATGTGGATAAATTTTTTTTTTTCAATAATAATTTTTATTGTTTTCTTATATTCCATACAAAATTAAAACAATACAGAAAATTAAGAAAAAACTACCAGCTAATGCAACTATCACTAACTCCATAACATATATACAATATTTACATAAATGCTTCCAAGTAACACATTGAATTATACACAAAGAGTATAAAAGTGGTTATGATCAATTTGAGTAATAACAAGTTGCTGTTACAGAGTCTCTTAAAAGTGTAGAAATTCTTGCTAAATTCAAATATAAGATGTTACGCTAATACAATATTAAATACTTGTTCCCATATTTTTGGATTGTTAATATTTTTATTATGTTGGTTCAAAAGTAGTTTGTGAGCTATTACATGCCTTATTGCTAATACTCTAAAATTATTCCATGATGTTTTGGATGGGTCCAGCCAATTAGTAGCTATGTATAGCTTCATTAATAAGAAAATATTGATTAATACAATACATTGAGATTTAGAAAGTTCTTTTGGGGGAATATGTAAAATCATGAATTCCCATGACAATGTTGAACTTTGGTAACCCATCTTCTGAAGTTATATCTTAAGTGAGTTCCAAAGTTTGTATAGGCATTTGCAACTCCAGAACATATGAAGAAGATCAGCAGATTGATCCTTGCAGTATGGACAAACTGGTGAATTTTTTGAATTAAATGTATGCAGGCTAAGGCGTGTATAATACGCATTATTCCATATCATCAACTGGGTATACATCAGTTTTTGAAGAGAAATAGATTTTATAGTCAAGTAGATTGCTTTTATCATATGACTGTCTTCTATCTCTGGCATTTTCTCTTTCCAATATTTTGACACAAGAACTTTATCTTGGAATTTAAACTCCTTTATTAAATTATTTACTGCTGTTATAAATTTAATATCTTGTTGGAGAGCTTGCCACAAATTCGAGCATTCAATTATATTCTCTTCTCTGGGTTTAAAATTTTTAAAGTAACTTATAGAAAGTTCCCTAATTTGTCTTACAATAACGAGATAATTTTTAGGTAAATTTAATTCTTTTCTTATCTGATTAGCCGAGAGTTTAAGAAGTGTATAAATATCTATTAAAGTTAAGTTGATTATTAAGGGGGATTCTTTAAGATCAATTAATTTATTATTTAGTCTTAGGTTAGAGTTTCTATGAAAGGGTTGATAAGCCATCATATATTGAGCAAGATCTAATGATTGAAATAAAGTTTGTAGGGACGTTACATATAGTTTAATGTGATCCATTAACCCATATAGTTTCAAAGTTTCTTTACCTAAAAAGGGTATGGCTTTAGGATTAATATTCAAATGTAAAATATATTTATAATTCAGAACTACCCAGGTAGAAATCCATTTAGTGCTAGTTATATTATAATTAGCGATTCTTAGAAGCCTGTTTGAATTTACTATAAAATAGTAAGTTTCAAAATTTAGTAACTCCAATCCACCTCTACGTTTTGGAGTCATTAATTTTTCATATGAGATCCTTGTTTTCTTCGGCTCCCAAATAAATTTAGCTAATTCTTTGTGAATTCGTTTAAAAAATGTTTTTGAAATTACTACCTGAGCAGATCTGAAAATATATAATAATCGTGGTAATATATTAATTTTGATAACTGATACCTTTGATAATACTGGTAGTCGTAGATTCTTCCATCTCCCCAAATCAGATACTATTTGATCCCAAACTGTTTTATTATTGGTAACATAAAAATTATTATCATCCGTAGCGAAACCAATACCCAAGTATTTAATATTATCTTTACACATTATTTGTCCCACCAGAAGCAATAGTGAAAAGGGTTTGGGAGTTCTCAATGGGAAAATACTATTTTTTTTAGATTAATTTTATAGTTGGAAACTTCTGAAAAATCCTCTATCACTTTTAGTAACTTTTTAGTGTCTGAGACTGGAGTTATACAATAAATATTCAGGTCGTCTGCGAACGCTGCCATTGATATTTTTGTTCCGTAAACTAGTGGGGCATTGTGGTATACATTCTGTTTAATGTACAGGAATAACGGTTTGATGTATATATTAAATAATAAAGGCGACAGAGGACAACCCTGACGTGTTCCATTTTTGATTGGTATTCTTTTAGAAAAATTTCTGTTTATATACAATGTGGTGTAAGGATTACTATACAGAATTTTTAAAACTTTAACAAACTCATGAGATATATTAAAATATGGTAAAATTTCAAACAAAAAGTCTATATCAACCCTGTCAAAAGCTTTCTGTGCATCAACTATAAGCACATACATGTTAAGGTTCTTCTGTTTAGCATAAACTATTAAAGTATGTAATGTAAGTGTATTATCACTAGTTTGTCTATTTGCCATAAAACCAGCCTGTTCCCTAGATATGATATGATGCATAACTTTTTTTAATCTATTAGCTATAATAGAGGTTAAAATTTTCATATCTACATTTATTAATGAAATTGGTCTATAATTGTCAGGGTTTTGAGAATCAGAATTAGGTTTAGGTATAAAAATAATTTTTGAAGCATTGAGATGGGGATCATTAATTTTGTTCTTCATTATATAATTAAATACACGTGAGAGTATTTTGCCAAAGATATTGTCAAATTTCTTATAGAATTCCACCGTCATACCATCAGGACCTGGTGACTTATGCGATTTCATATATTGAATTGTATATATCACTTCTTCAGATATCGGTTTAATCAAATCTCTTTGAATACTGTCCTTTATTCTAGGAAATTTAATATTTTGTAAAAATTCCTTGCTAGTTATATAGGGGGATAAATCACTGTGCTCACCATATATACTAGTATATATCTGCTCAAAAACATTTATGATATCTTCGGTTTTGAAATAAGTTGTATTTCTAAAATGTATTTCCGAAATTTGTACTGCTGTTCTCGACTGATTAATTATCCTAGCTAATGCCCTTGATGGTGTTTGCACGTGATTGGCATACCTCACTAACATCCTATGTTCCTGAAATGTCAAGTTGCTATTTTGTATTAAGAAGAGATCTTTTTGACATTTAAGTAATTCCACCTCTGTTTGAGTATTAAAATTTTGAATCAATTCTTGATCAAGTGTCTTAATTTTAGCTTCCAATTTTTGAATATCTCTATTTTGTATTTTTTTATAGTATGAAGCTTTTTGCAAAAAGATCCCTCTTATTTGTGCTTTAACTGTCGCCCAGTCAATGTCAGGTACACCTTGTTGTTTCTTTAATCTATCTAATAACTCTTTAAGATGACCTATAATTTCATGCAGTATTTCCTCCTTATTCAAAAAAATTGGGTTAAGAGACCAGTTAAAACCTCTTTGCCGCTGGGCCTCCATTGGATCTTTAGCAAAACTTAATGAAATTTTTGAATGATCTGACAAGTAACGTGCATGTGTAACAACTAAGGGTCCCAGGTTAACCATTATTCTTGAAATCAAAAAGAAATCTATTCTGGACCACGTTTTATGACACGTGGAATAAAAGGTATAATTATTTATACTATTACCAGTATTTAAATACTGAGTAGGATCATATAGTTGAAAGTCTTCCTTAACATCACTTAATACTGATACCACTTGTTTATTAAATGCTCTTTGTGGACAAGATCTATCCAACTTCCGATTCTGATAAGAATTCCAGTCTCCTCCAATAATTATATAATATTTTTCATATTGTGTCAAAATTGGATATAACGATGTTATGAATAGATGCTGGTCATTACAGGGTGCATAAACATTTAACAATAAAATAGGTTTATCAAACTGGGTAGCTAAAAGAACTACATAACACCATCTTCCATCTTTATCTGCCTTAAAGTCTAAAATCTTTCCCTTATAATTATTTTTAATAATTATAGCTACCCCAGCACTGTTAGTTTTACCTTCTGAGGCTATTACTTCTCTAATCCATTTTCTTTTTTGGATATCAGCCCATTGATCATTAGTTAAATGCATTTCTTGAAGTAATATAAACATCGCCTTAGCCTGCAACAATAAGTGTAAAATTAATTTCCTCTTCTTTAAGCTCTGGAGTCCTTTAACGTTCCATGAGTCCACCTCCCACATTCAAATAGTTGTTATAAAGTAAAAGTTTAAAAGGGAAAACCAAAAGGAAAGGTAAAATAGCTTGAAAAACATACATAATTTGGAAGCATTCTTGACATCCCGTCCTATACCAGTGCCTATCCACTCTAACCCCGGACCAGGACATACATAGGTCTTGCATAACATAGAAGACTGAAAGGGTCAAAGAAACACAAAAACAAAAAAATCTTAATTTATAAAACCTTAAACACATCCTATAGTAAAGACCTATATTAACTAACCTAACTATTACAAAGTCTATTCTAGACATTCCCTAACAAACACTACTGTTGTCTACATCTTGGATTAGTTGTTATTGAAAAAAAAAATCATATTAAAGATATAAATTACTGTAACAAAACTTTAGTAATTGTGATTAGCACGCTATATATACATACTAACCTCACCTATATACTCATAAAATAACATTTGAAAAAATACAAGTTTAACAAATGGACAAGTTTTCCTTCTATTATAGAAAAAAGCTAAGTTATAACCATATATAAGAACACACATACCTTAAGTAAACATTTTCCTTATTTATACATTATAAACTATTGCTATTTTCTACTCATATAAACTAATATGTAAATAATGTAATATATAGCTATCATCCCTGAGTAAAAGTATAAAGGTTAAATTAAATATTATAAAGTTGCAAAATGTACTAAAACCTCTATATTTAACAGTACTGCATACAGCCTTTTAAACTACTATATATGACAGGGTTTATATTAGTAACTAACTAACCAGTGTTTAAAAATGTTCCTATGTGCTTAAATTAACAAAACAGTACATTACTTGATGTTACAATGTCCTTACAAGGTTAAAAACCAGTCCTGTCGGGTTTCTAAGCCTAGAAACCATGCAGAATACTCGCGATGGGGGACTGCTATTACAGACGGACTTCCGGAAGTGCCACATCGATATCTGTCCCCTCGACAGTCCTAAAGGCATTTCCTGTGTTCTCGTCGATGCAGATAGCTCGTGGAAGCCATAAAACTTCGGAAAACGATCACAGGTAGCCGAAAACAGCAAAAAAAACAGCAATCTTATTAATCCAGAAGAGGCCTAAAGCATTTCAAAAGAAGACAAAGGGTTACCCAGACCTCGAGCCACAGTAATCAGCAAATCCGACCTCAGGCAGCCTGATAGTCCCAACGGAAATACAGTTCAAGTCTCAGAAGCAGGTACACTTTTAAAAACCTTCAGAAAAGTAATTTTTGCTTCATTTTTTGCAGAAACAGAATATTTAATCCCATCTACTGTGAATGTTAATGAATTAGGATATTTAATTTGAAATTTAACCTGTTTATCAATGAAAAATCTGCAGTAAGGAGATAAGGACTGTCTTGCTTGTCTGATTTGCACAGGTAAATCTTGAGCCAGAGATATTTTGTTGTTTTTCCACATGATACTTCCACCACTTTTTTTTACAGTTACCAGTATTCTGTTAATATCCTGGTAGTTGAGAATTTTAACATATACAGGTCTTGGAGTATTAGAAGCGTCTTGTTCTCTCAAAGCTCTGTGTGCCCTTTCAATAATGATTTGCTTTACCATGTCAGAGTCATTTAAGATCACTGTAAATATTTGTGTTATAGATGGGATTAAGTCATTATATTGCACCGATTCTGGAATTCGTCTAATAATGATGTTATTTCTTCTGGATCTTGCTTCTAAGTCAGTGATTTTGCTTTGAATAGCCTGAATATCCGAATCATGTATACTTGTTTTTTTTTGCTAGTAGATTTAGTTTGTCTTCATTTTCAGAAACCCGAGCTTCAGATTTTTCCATTCTTTCAAGTAGTTGGTTGCAAAAGTTTCCAAATGTTTGTATTTGGCTAGTTAATTCTTTCAGAGCCTCTTGAATGGGTAATAAGGCAGTTTTGATGTCTTCCATATTTAGTGCTTGATCTAATTTAGTTTTAGTATCTGGCTTTTGTTGTTCTTGTAGTTTAGTAACTTTTTGCCTTTTAGAGATCACATCTTTTTCTGGTGACCGTAGTTCTGAAAGTTTTGTTTTGGTAGTGGTCGTGTCCATATTTTTTTCCTCTTTCAACATCTTTGTCCAGTACAGAAGTATAAAGTATATAGAGCACACGGTGCCTTTGTTTGATTTCCTTGTCAGAGCCAGCTAATCTATTATAATCCTGTTGAATAATGTATTATTTTTCAGATTTTCTTCTTCCTACAAGGTAGTTAGATGAAGTTGTAGTTGTTTTATCGAAGATTTAGTGTTAAAATGTTCCTAGTATCAATTTAAAGTTTAGATTTCCTCAGGGTATATACAGAGATGTAGTTCAGCAGTGTTCACAGAATGGCAACCATCTTTGAATGTGGATAAAATTTTGAAAAGTCTACAGATAACTAATACTATCTATTTTGAAGAATTTATGTTTATGTCAGTACCCTCACCTAATTTAGGAAGACTATTCGGTATTCCGAAAATACATAAAAACTCATCTGACCCTTCATTCAGACACATTATATCTAACAAAAAAACCAAGACAGAGACAATTGCTAATTATTTAGATAGTATCCTTAATCCCTTAGTACAAAAAACTAATAACTATTTGAGAGATTCTTAGGCTTTTTTAGATGAATTATTCCACAAAAAAGATGGATTGTCTGATTGTACATTAGTTACTCCTGATGTTGAAGGCCTCTACACAAATATACCACACAAAGAGGGATTACAGTTATTTAGGTTATTTCTTACCAAATACACTACTTGTTCTCAGACCAAAATTAATACATTATGCACACTAGTTAAAATAGTATTGAACAACAATTTTTTTTTCAATGGACAGATATATAAACAAATCAAGGGAATAGTGATGGGCTCTAAACTTGCACCTGCATTTGCTAACATAGTACTAAGCACCTGGGAATTAGAAAACTTAAATACTTTAAATAATTTTAATTTGATACATATTTATAAAAGGTTTATTGATGATATTTTTCTGCATGGAAAGGCAACCAAGCTTCTTTAGATGTGTTCATATCTGACATGAAAAAAATCATAGGTTTCTTGAATCTCATTGTATCTGGTTGTGGTGCTTCTATTTCATTTCTTGATATAAATATATATATAGTCTGCCTTCTAAAACAGTATGTTCCACTATTTACAGAAAAGAAACTTATAAAAATAATTTACTTGACTTTTCCAGCTTCCATCCATTTTTCATGAAAAAGAACCTAGTCAGAAGCCAGTTTATTTGTATTTCCAGAATCATTAGTCTAGACCATGATTTTCATATTAATGCTAGACTGTTAAAAATATGTTTCTTAGAAGGAATTATCCTGATTCCATTTACACTGAAGTAGCATCGGAGAGATACACAAAACATTTACCTATTTTACTATTTGGATTCAAACCTATGTCTGTCAGACTGAATAATACTAACAGGTCTCTCAGCTTCCCTCTGCCTGTCTCTAGGGACATGGTTCATATCAGGAACATTATCTCTAATAACTGGGACTTATTAACTGAATCTCAGCTTATGACTACTCCTACTGGTACCATTCCATCTTTTTCCTTTAAAAGAACCAGGACCATCAGAATGAATCTAGAAAACAGAGACTCACCTATTTTGGTTAACACCACACCTACCTTGAATGCACAGTTAGGTATGCATTCTTGCAATAAATGTGTAGTTTGCCCATACATTTTGGTAGGGTCACAATTCACTTTCCCCCATTGCAACTACACTATTAGTTTTTCTAAACATTTTTTCTGTCACTCTACAGCAGTGGTGTATGCAGGGATTTGTGAAACATGCACAGCATTCTATATAGGGAAAACTAACCCAGCCACTGGGGATGCACACACCAGTGCATTTCTTTGTGCTGGTCCTAAGGCTGGATAAATGGGGAGGGTTGCATCAGGAAGGGTATCCGGCATAAAATTTTGCCAAATCATACATGCAGACAACAGTACAGAAATACATACCGGATCGGTCGAGGCCTGGGTTAACAACGACCGCCATCAGTACTGTTCACCAGCAGGGTGCTGGTGGAAATTGGGCTACTGTTGGCTGAAGGAGGAGAAGAGGTGGAAGGTATGCCTGAAGGCAGGTAAAGTCTAGGACTGTGATAGTGAGGGTCGGAACTTTGAATGTTGTCAGTATGACTGGTATAGGGAGAGAGCTAGTTGATATGATGGACCGAAGGAAGGTTGGTATATTGTGTGTGCAAGAGACCAGATGGAAGGGGAGCAAGGCTAGGTGTATCGGAGGCGGTTTCAAATTGTTTTATCATGGTGTGGATGAGAGAAGAATTGGCATAGGCATTATCCTGAAGGGACAGTATGCTAAGAGTGTTTTGGAGGTGAAAAGAGTGTCAGATAGAGTGATGTTTATGAAGCTGGAAATTGATGGTGTAATGATGAATGTTGTTAGTGTATATGCTCCACAAGTTGGGTGTGAGATGGATGAGAAAGAAAAATTTTGGAGTGAGTTGGATGAAGTGGTGATGACTGTACCCAAGGGTGAGAGACTGGTGATTGGAGCAGATTTCAATGGGCATGTTGGTGAAGGGAACAGAGGGGATGAGGAAGTGATGGTGTTAAGCAAAGGAATGCAGAAGGTCAGATGGTAGTGGATTTTGTGAAAAGAATGGACATGGCTGTGAGGAATACGTATTTTAACAAGAGGAAGGAGCATAGGGTGACATACAAGAGTGGAGGAAGATGCACACAGGTGGATTATATCTTATGTAGAAGGGCCAGTCTGAAGGAGATTGGAGACTGTAAAGTGGTGGCAGGGGAAAGTGTAGTTAGGCAGCATAGGATGGTGGTTTGTAGGATGACATTGGTGATCAAGAAGAGGAGGATGAGTGTGAGGGCAGCACCAAGGATCAAATGGTGGAAATTGAAAAAGGGTAATTGTGAGTTGATGTTCAGGGAAGAGTTAAGACAGGCACTGAGTGGCACTGAAGAGTTACCGAATTGCTGGGTAACTACAGCAGGGCTAGTAAGAGAGATGGCTAGAAAGGTGCTTGGTGTGACATCTGGAAAGAGGAAGGAGGACAAGGAGACCTGGTGGTGGAATGAAGAAGTACAGGAGAGTATATAGAGAAAGAGGTTGGAGAAGAAGAAGTGGGATTGTCAAAGAGATGAAGAAAGTAGACAAGAGTATAAGGAGATGAGGTGCATGGCAAAGAGAGAGGTGGCAAAGGCTAAGGATAAGGCGTATGAAGAGTTGTATAAAAGGTTGGACACTAAGGAGGGAGAAAAGGACCTGTACCGATTGGCAAGACAGAGGGACCGAGCTAGTAAAGATGTGCAGCAGGTAAGTGTGATAAAGGATAATGAGGGAAACATACTCACAAGCGAGGAAAGTGTGTTGAGCAGATGGAAAGAGTACTTTGAGGGGTTGATGAATGAAGAGAATGAGAGGGAGAGAAGGTTGGATGATGTGTGGATAGTGAATCATGAAGTGCAGTGGATTAGCAAGGAGGAAGTAAGGATAGCTATGAAGAGGATGAAGAACGGAAAGGCTGTTGGTCCAGATGACATACCTGTGGAAGCATGGAGGTGTTTAGGTGAAATGCCAGTGGTGTTTTTAACTAGATTGTTTAATGAAATCTTGGAAAGTGAAAGGATGCCTGAGGAATGGAGAAAAAGTGTTTTGGTACCGATTTTTAAGAATAAGGGTGATGTGCAGAGATATAGTAACTACAGAGGGATTAAACTGATCAGTCACAGCATGAAGTTATGGGAAAGAGTAGTGGAAGCTAGGTTAAGAAGGGAGGTGATGAGTAGTGATCAGCAGTATGGTTTCATGCCAGGAAAGAGCACTACAGATGCGATGTTTGTTCTGAGAGTTTTGATGGAGAAGTACAGATAAGGTCAGAAGGAGTTGCATTGTGTCTTTGTGGATTTAGAGAAAGACAGAGGCACAGTATACTAACCTCGAAAAAGGGCATAGCAAAATAAATTTAAAATGGGTGGCGAAAGCCAAACACATTCTGGCTAGGCTTATAAATGCCCTAGGGCAGATAGCCTAGTATGAACCTATGAACCTATATAACAGGGTGCCTAGAGAGTAGTTGTGGTATATTATGAGGAAGTCGGGAGTGTCAGAGAAGTATGTAAGAGTGGTACAGGATATGTATGAGGGTAGTGTGACAGTGGTGAGGTCTGCTGTGGGAGTGACAGATGCTTTTAAGATGGAGGTGGGATTACATCAAGGCTCAGCTCTGAGCCCTTTCTTATTTGCAATGGTGATGGACAGGTTGACAGATGAGATCAGACAGAAGTCCCCGTGGGCTATGGTGTTTGCAGATGACATTGTGATCTGTAGTGAGAGTAGGGAACAGGTGGAGGAGACCCTGGAGAGGTGGAGATATGCTCTAGAGAGAAGAGGAATGAAGATCAGCAGGACTAAGACAGAATATATGTGTGTGAATGAGAGGGAGGATAGAGGAATGGTGAGGATGCAGGGAGTAGAGGTGGTGAATGTGGATGAGTTTAAGTACTTGGGATCAACAGTTCAGAGTAATTGTGAGTGTGAAAGAGAGTTGAAGAAGAGAGTACAGGCAGGATGGAGTGGGTGGAGAAGAGTGTCAGGAGTGATTTGTGACAGACGAGTACCAGTAAGAGTGAAAGGGGAGGTCTCCAAGAGGGTAGGGAGACCAGCTATGTTATATGGGTTGGAGACAGTGGCATTGATAAAAAGGCAGGAGTCAGAGCTTGACGTGGCAGAGCTGAAGATGTTAAGATTTGCACTGGGTGTGACGAGGACGGACAGGATTAGGAGTAAGTATATTAGAGGGTCAGCCCAGGTTGAAAGGTTTGGAGACAAAGCCAGAGAGGCAAGATTATGTTGGTTTGGACATGTGCTGAGGAGAGATGCAGAGAATATTGGGAAAAAGATGCTAAGGATAAAGCTGCCAGGTAACAGGAAAAGAGGGAGGCCTAAGATGAGGTTTATGGATGTGGTGAGAGAGGACATGCAGGTGGTAGGTGTGACAGAGCAAGATGCAAAGGACAGGAAGAAATGGAAACAGTTGATCAGCTGTGGCAACCCCTAACGGGAGCAGCCTAAAGAAGAAAAAGAATATTCTATATAGGGAAAACTGGTAGGAAGCTCTCCGACAAAATAATGGAACATTTAGGAGCAATTAGAGCTAAAAATATGAATAATGCCTTTGCCAAACATAGCATCTCCTGCACTTCCTTCACTAAGTTTCATTTTATCATACTTGAACAGGTAGACTGTTTTTTTGGTGACTGGGAGTTGTATTTAGAATTAAGGGAGCTTAAACTCCAATTGCTTCTCAGTTCTGAAGTATTTCCTGGGTTGAATGAGAGTGTTAATATCAAATGTGCTTTAAGATGGAACAGTTAGAACTGTCTTGGTTTGTACATATGAATATTCATTTCCTTGATATACATATTCATGTAGTTTTTTACACATGTTGAAATGATTGGTACTGCTTGAATGTTAAATTGTTATATTATTGGTTACTGTACTAATGTTTTATTTTACTCATTGGATAATGTACTTACATGAGACTTCTACTCTATATAATGTATGTGTTGTGAATTTTGTGTTATTCTGAAGAAGCTCTTTCATCTAATAAGAGTGAAAGCTTAAACAGTTTAGTGTCTGCGTTTTTATTATTACTGAGGTTTGATGTTCTATAGTTCAAGAAGTTTTAGTCAAATATTATTTATTCTTCATTTATACGGTTTTCTTTTAATATATATATATATATATATATATATATATATATATATATATATATATGTGCATACATAGATAGATATAGATATATATGTGTGTAGGAATATGTATGTGTGTATGAATATGTATGTGAGTGTGTGTGTGTGTGTGTGTGTGTGTGTGTGTGTGTGTGTGTGTGTGTGTGTGTGTGTGTGTGTGTGTGTGTGTGTATATATATATATATATATATATATATATATATGCATAAACATATATCTATATCCTTTTATGTGCAAACATGAGTGTTGTATATACCTTCTCAGATGTATCCCACCATATTAATCTATGTGTATATTTACATATAAAAACATGACTGATTCAACAATATTTTCACGTACAAGTACTCAATAATTGTAGTAGTCAAAGCAGTTGCTCAGTACTATTTAGTATGTTTACTGAATAATATATATGAAAAAAACAACTGACATCTTCACAGCTCAGATGTCTTAATGGTTAAGTGCTGTGACTATAGTCTAGAGGGTTCTAGGTTCATGACCTCTAAGGGCTGTTTATTTTGTTGCTGCAGAACAAGACTATTGGATACACAGTGGTTAAGGCAGTTTTGAGCAGCTTTAAACGGGTTTGTGTGGGTTTGCGTGGTGCTAAGCGGTGCTAACGTATGGTTAAATGAAAAGGAACTTACACCGTGTAGACTTTGCTTACCATTGCACAAATCTTTTTAGTATTTACTTTTAAGCAATGCTTACACATGGTAAGCATAGCTCATCCCTGGTAACCAGTGATCACATTCCAGTTTGATAAAATAGTAGGGTAATGGTATCTTTAATAAGTGAATTTAATTCCATGTACATAACATGCTTGTTTGTGCTGTCATTACAGTAGCAAGGGGTGTGAGTATACTGTATGGGACACTTGAGTATACATGGCTAGTACTGCAATCTTTTCTCTTTGTATGTGTTTCATACTTGGGTAGTATCCCAGGTTATATGCAGTCACACTTGCATGCATTGTATCATTACATTACTACTTTTAACGGTGCTTTTCCAAGTAAGAGTAGATTGCAGATTGTAGTACTGGAACCATACAACCCTGCATGCAAAGCTGGACTCTGTGTACTGACTATTCTATACTGTTCTTGGTGTTTGACCTGTATGTTTTTATGGATCTCCTATTGGATATTGATCTGATATGTTGATATTAACTGTAGACTACTATGTTTTTAGGACATGTCATTGAGGACTGCTGTCATGTAGTAATGGCATACCTATCAGTTTCAGACATCTATCTGTCAAAAGATTCATTCTAATGCATAACCTGTTGGCTAGCTACTTTCTGTCTGTCCTCTGTACAGATGTCCAGATGTCAGGTATTCATCTTGGTTGCTTACAGGCAATCTCTAATTGACTGACCCTTACATGTTTGCCCAGCTGTCTTATGAATACCATAGCTAGGAAACCCCACTTTGTATGCACCACATGCCATGGATACCTCAACCAGACTATGACAGTCAACAGAACATGTTTGGGTACAGGTCCGTAACCCAGACACTGGCCATGTTATGCAATATATGTTGCATATATGTCAATTGGAGCACGTCACTGGCCCTCTTCAAGAGAAAACCAGATGAGTGGATGTTGAATTAAACTGTCACCCTGGGGATCACTCAGGTGGCATCAGTTGATAGATGGTCTGCTGACAAATGTCAGGTGGCATGATACCAGTGTACACACATGCCCTACTCTTCTCATCTCTCCATGGACATTAGTCTGGTACACACCTAGGAACACCTGTACATATGGACCTCAGTACTGACAAATATTTGTGTGCATTATTGAGTATAACAGTGTCTGTGTGTTTGTAAACTTGTAGTTGAAAATCCTCTGAGGGCCTTCTCACCCCTACAACCCCATTGCTATACTTAGAAAGGGCTGCTGCTGTACTTCACATTAAATGTACCTTGTGACACTCTTCTCCTATGGGCTACCTGGAGCTTGCAGTACCAGCATAATACTGTTCTACAAATTGGTAGATAGCCATGGGTTACCTTCAGAATCCTTGCAAATGTGAGTATGTGTGTGTTTGTGTGTGCAATTGTGTGTGAGTGTGCATATTAGTAGGAGACTGCATTCTGAGGCCACATTCTCCAAATAGACTAAACCTCGCCATACATTATAAGGGATGGTGATGTTGCTGATATTAGGAGAGTCATGACAAACCCTCGCATTACTATCCCTGTGGCATGTGCAATAAATGCATATCCCTGTTGTAGCACTGATTAGATAGACAAAGGTTGGTATTGCAGTCCTGGTCAATGTGTGATTGTGGGTATGTCAGAGCATTATCATGGGTTTCAGTGAGTACAATATCCAATGTGAGGTGTGGGTGCTGGGTATACTGTCTCTACTCCATGGCAACCCCAGTACATGTCCCAAGGTCCACTGTATGAGGACCACTGTCACCATCAACCATATAAGTAATTGATTACATTATCCAGCCCAATGATGCATGTGCTGTGTGCAAAACTCTGTAACAGTATGGACTCACTGACAAGGTAGTTAGCACTGCTAAACCCAGGTCTGTCAAATGTGTCTATGACTGTATGTGTTTGTCAATGTGTATATGACAGTATGTCATACTATGTATTGTTCATTAACACCCAGTGCATCCCCCATTACCATAATGTACAAGGCCTGGTGATGTTCTTCACTTAACAGCAAACTTGGCACACACCTCACCCTAAAAGCTCTGTGGTGTGTACAATTAAGGCCAAACACATTAGTAGCAATAAGTACCTAGGTAGGGGTACTATTCTCAGTGTTGCCAAGTAAGTGTGTGTGTATATGAAGGGATCTACTTCAGTTTGCTGAAAATATATGACCCAAGAGATCATTTGTCCGAGAACTAACTGGCAAAAGGTAACATTTCAAAGCAATCATCTTGTTGAAATTCATTCTATCAAAACTAGTAGTGGATGTGTAAATGCCCTCTTCCCCACTGTACAGCTGTACAACGATACTGGAGTTGGTATATATAGTTTGTTGTGGTTGTTGTGGGCACAGCCACCCACATTGGGGTTATTGTTGTGCGTATCTCCCCACTTAGTGTGCTGTTATACTGTACAGTATACGTTAACAGGTTAAGTAGCTAATCACACTATGTGTGGTTCTTCATCACCCCACATCCTCCAAAGTGGGGGTCTGTGCCACCCATCCTAGCACACCTATATTTACCAACTCCAGGACTGCACTACATTGGGGAAGAGGACATATACCCTTCCAGTACCATTGCCAATGACATTAAACTGGCTGACTGATTATTTACTGATGTGATGTTTTGGCAATTTGATCTTGGTGGAATTACATAGGCCAAAATAAGTTCACTGCAAACTGAAGTACATCCATGTGAACAGTTTTCTCTGTGTATGGCATCAACACCAAAGCCTCTGTGTGTGTGCTATTTACAAACATTTGGTGTGTGCCACCCAGTACACCTACCATTGTCCACTGTAGAACAGCTGCTTACATCAGCCACCATGCACTCACCTGTATACACCCCTCAGACCTATCAGCCATGTGGCACATGCAGTAACTGTTATACAGACCTGTTAGTTGTGTTCAGCTGTACCCGGGATATGACACAGTCAATGTGCCACCATAGTGCCATACCCCTTGTAGGAAAGGACAACAGACCAACATCCTGCTGACACATAGATACCTAGAACACAAACAGAATACATTATGGAGACCACAATCAGTCAGTGTTAGTGACAGCTATAATGCATCATGGCTGGACAGCTACACACCCTGACATGTAAGCATTAATCATTCCAGCTGCCAACACATTGAACACCATTACATTGATAAACCATAGTACATTCACCCTGTGCATCAGAACCATATTAGCATGTCCCTGCATCAATGGTATGGATGACAGGGATGTGGCACAGGTATCATCATATGCACAGGGTGTGTTGTGGGTTTGCCAGAGGCCTAGGCTGAGCCATTTGGTTGACATCATGTGTGTGGGTTGGGGGTTCTTTATTAAATGGGCTGTGCAGATGTGTTGTGTGTAGGTATGGAGGTGCTCTAGCTGTGTCGGTGATGTGTCTGTGTGTGTGTGTGTGTGTGTGTGTGTGTGTGTGTGTGTGTGTGTGTGTGTGTGTGTATGCACATATTTTTGCCATGTGGCTGCCCTATACAGGAGTTTGTTGGACAGCTGCAAACCATACATTGCAGGGAGTACAGTTCACCATGTCTGGTCATGGACACAGGAACTGTGCCTAAGAGGGGTTGCACAGGCACTACCAGGGAGAAGCCCAGATATGAGACTCTCCCTTGATGACAATTGTCCACCGGATCCGTGTCCCTGTTAGGACTGGCCAGGACCGTGTGCACATGACCTGCCGGGTTATGGTGTGGACAGCACCCCCCCCTGCAGTGCTGATACTGGTATTTCCACTACAGGAGCAGCCGTGTGTTGTTGCACGTCCATGTAGACCTCCACCTGTCGGTGTTGCTGACCTACACCCACCACATGCTCTACCACAGACACCACATGGCCGAGGATTCACACCATCTCACCCAACCATCTATCCATCACCTCTGCAAAATAACGGTGGGCACCTTCAACATCACGGATGTAGTCATGTACAGCAGGAAGAGTAGCCCTCTGTAGCCTCAGACTATCTGTGGTGTAATGTTCCATACATGCCTGTGCCTCCATGATGGCCCGAAACATGCGTCTGGTGACACCTGCTGTGGCACTTCTGCCAGAGGCATGATGGCCAGCAGCCCTAGTTTGAGCACCCCTGTACATCTGCCTGTGTGGTACCTCACCAGTCATTTGGCTATGGCTGCTGTGTACAGACACACTTGCCATAGTCACCACAGTTTCCTGTCCCATGTCACCACTTGCCAATTGTCCCTCATCTATGGCCACTGGTGATGGGGTATGTATGGGCATTGTGACTGTGTGTGGGGATGGAGTGGATAAAAGTGGGATGTCAATCAATGGCACAGATTCAGTCCCTGACAACCCTGCCTGTGCCTCATTATGCCTATCATCATTTTCAGAGTCTCTATGGACACTAACATCAGTTTACCTGCAGGAGGGACCCTGACCCACCTCACCACCTGTGATGGGCAGAGAAGAAATGTGTATTAAGACCTGTACATTATGGTTTACTTCTACACACACACACACACACACACACACACACACACACACACACACACACACACACACACACACACACACATACACACACACATGCATGCACACACACACACACACACACACACACACACACACATGCACGCACGCACGCACGCACACACACACACACACACACACACACACTTACAGGTGAGGTGGCACAAAGATATTACACAGACCTCTCATTACCCAACGGTCAACATGCATGACGTATGGTACTCAACAGCATGCACTTCAGCCATACTCAGTCATTGATACCAACTTTATACATCTCTGTAATGCATGAGTTGTGTTAGTAGGTGATTCATCTTTCCCTGGAGCACACTGCACCCATGTACACAGTATTGCTGTGCATCTGTACAGCACACTGGTATGTACTGTGCACCATACCTCACAAGTGTACACACCATTGCTGAATGTGTATATGTGTGGCAGTTATGTTTGCTCTGTTGCTTACACCCCCTATGTGTTTGTCTGACACATACCTGAGATGATATGAGGACTGATGTCAGTAATTAATGTCTGTCCTTTGATTTGCAGATCTCATCATCAGCAGTGCATGTATGTGCAATAAAATCTGGTTACACTGACAACCTTCAAAGCTTAATGTGGATATGAGGAGTGTAAATACCCTTGTTGACATGCCAGCCTCTTCTATGATATAGAAAGGGGCCACCATACTGCATTTGCTAACATTACACACACCTGATATGTGACAAATGGCCTGTGTAATCCAGTGCAGTATCAAACAAATGTGTTAGTCGTGCAGATGCTGAATGAAATCCGTACAATATGTGGTTTGCATAAGTGTGCACACCCTTAACACAATGGTTCATTGAAGCACCTGTTAAGTGAACTACAGCAGTCACTATTCTTGGAAGGGGTATAATAGCATGGCCCATCTTCACTTGCCATTATTTGGTCACTCTGCCCTACAAATGTCCCCCAACTCTGCCAGATTGCAAATTCAGTTCATGTGCACAGCCCTTGGAGGTCACACAGTGGCTTTACTATTGCTGTATAGTTAGGGTTATGTCTGTCACAATTCATAACCTTCACTGTGTTCAGATATAACCATTCTTAGCAAGCTTTGGATGTATGCTTCAGTTCACTGTTGTGTTTCAAGCTGACACCCCTTCCCATCCTCAGCCTTATTGCAGATGCTTGACAACTATGAGCCACACATGAGTGTTATTTTGTAGTGTTCCAAATTCCAAACACAGTGTCTACTGGCATAGTTCCAGCTAATGAACAGCAAACTTAAAGGTGAACACCGGCACCAGAAAGCTAAATATTGGGTATGGTGGCCCTGAGATGGAGTGAGGTATTGCTTGTGCACCAAATGTATCTTTATGAATACTGTCTGTAGTCATAAGCCTTGGTCTCATGACACCATTACACATTGCAACACATGCCTTTGAGAGACTTGATGTTATCCTTATGCTACCTGTGGAGATCCCTGGCATGTTGGACAACTCTTCCATCTGATTACCCTAACCCATAGACCACATTTATGCAGAATCCAAGCAATTGTCAACACAGGTACTACACAGGCAGTACTTGCTAGACATTCCTGCAAGTCCTTCTATGTTGCTGCATGTTTCTGGGTAACCTCCATGACCAGTTTGCAACATGTTTTGAAATCTGTTTTGGATGGGCATCTGTTTATTTTCTATATCAATGTTGTTCCATACTTCATACACGCATTCATAACTGTCTGCACTGTTAGCCATGGTATATGCAATGGTGAGGTAAGGCTACCTTTCCCACTCCTGAATGCTACCTTTCAGATATGGGATCCATTTCATGGTTTGTAAGATGTGTGCAAGCCACGGCTCCCACTATTGCAGGTGAGTGGGCAAATGTCGTGGACATACTTCTTGGACAGCAGATCATTATTTGGTGTGACATTTAAGCCCTGTACTTGATGGAAGGTGTGTACTCAAGAAGAGTGAATGCTGTCAGTACATCTCTGCTTCCACAATATGTTATTTGGAGTGTGTGCACACATATGCTTCCAGTGTTTGTTAAGGTATGTATTCCCCCATATTTGTTGTCCTAACATAGGATTCCATAGTATACATTTATTGCTCATGTTAGGATCACATTACAGGTTGTAAAAGGTGTGGAATGTGGTATTGTGATTTGCTGTTGTTTATATCAGGAACAGTTGCCATTGTAATAGTGGTGCATAACTGTTGTAGCCACTGTATAAGGGTAATGTTTCAGACATGTCCCTACTGTAGGCCATTTGTCCCACCATTATGTTCATCTCTGTCCACACATCTTGCACTGACAGGTTGTTAGGCATACTGCACATACCCTTCAGCTATGCCACCATGGTGACCACTGTGATGCAGTGCAGTTAACACCAACAATTAGTGAACATTTACAGCATGCATTATGGGTAAGTGTGTTAAATGTGTGCATGGCAAATACCATGGCCATAAGGCCATAACATGATCAGTGTATTGGCAAACCTGAACAAAACAACTCCATACTCACCAGCTACAGGCTGCTGACCCAGTTGTATACCAGAGGGACTTAAATAGTTGTATGACAGAAGTAATGTCAGTAGCCACACCTGTGGCATTGGTAAAGGGTGGGAGCAGCATTTCAGCACATCAACAGTACAAACCCACAATACTAGAGATTATGCATATCTGTTCATTTCTACACTACAGCAACAGACAATCTTATCTGACATATACATGTAGATACAACAATGGTCTAATAATGTGCCCTAGGGCCTTACCTGCACGCTCCTCATCCATTGTGTGGGTGGCACCCACCTCCACAATGCTGTCTTCAGCCTGCTGGCTTGGCTGGTGGGCTGGTCCCTCAAGGCTGGCGAGGAGCTCCTCAGCATGTGTCAGTGAGGACTGGTTGGCATGACCCCTACTTGTGGCTAGCTGGTCCCTCCTAACTACAGCAGCATACTGATGGGTGTGGCAGATCACATCTGTGCAGCGATGTCGCACCTGCTCATAATTCTGGCTGTGCAGGCAGACATCATTTACACTGTGGATGAGATTGTTCAAAAGAGCAGTCCTCTTCTGCAGATCCTGGGCCCTGTGACCAAAGAGGATGGCATAATGCATGATGAAGTATTGGATGATTGCATCGTTTTCCAGGTTTGTGAATGCAGGCAGACATTCCCAGGACATTGTACCTGGAAGACATAAACAGGTAAAAAGGTCACAAGACCACATACAGTTGTCCATGTGCACATCAACAGTGGATTTTATTTGCAAATAATCCAGACTATGCCATAACACTGTAAGCTATCATGGCTTTGACATCTTGTATTACACCCCTGGCCCTGATCTGTCCAGTTCCCCCAATGTTGGACACTTAATGGCATAATCCACTATTCACCACTTATTTCTGTGTAGAGGAATGACAGTGGCCATTTTACACGTGGATGGTATGTGGATGGTGGCATGTGTGTGCTTGACTGTAGTGTGTGATGAGACTGTGAGCACATGCTTGTGTTCATGTAGGAGGCAAAGTGTGATGTTCTCATGCCCCATAGAGACTTTCTGTTGTTGCCATCAGTGAGCATTATGCCCATGCTCACCACTTATGTGGGCAGGAGTGTGGTTGATGTGCATATCCCCCTGTACTAATGTTGTGGACAGGGTGCCACTGTTCCTGCCTATCCTGTCTGATGCAGTTTGCCTGTATCCATGGAATGTGTGTATGAGGTGTGCTTTACCCCCCCACTACAGGTTGACTTGTGTTACTGGCTCTGAGACTGCGTACATATGTATAGACATGGTTGCAATTGGGCTTGGTGGTTTGGATATGTCTGATTACTAGTCATAGTCAGCCTTACAGGAAGTCACCTGTGAACCTACATGCTTGCTCAGATAGAGGTGCACTTGCTTCCAAGTTGTGGTCTGCACCTATGTGTCAATGTACAGCCACTATAGCAACCTATTCTGTGCTTTGTGTTTTGGTGCTGTCCACCAAGGGGGGTTACTCTATCGTTGGTGGGGGATGGTTGTACGTGTAAGGTCCTGCTAATTCCATACAGCTAAAGTGGATATGAAGTGTACACACCCCTGTTAAAATGCATGGTACTTGTGCAATTGGAACATGACCCCACAAAAGCACATGTCAGTACAATCCCCACCCATTATGTGTCCTATAGCCTGCTCACTTCAATAGGGAACATAACAACCTGTCCTGTGGAAACATATGGAATTAATACTCAGTACAGTAAGCCAGTTGAATGTGTGTGCACACTCTTACACTGATATGTTGCATAAACAGCTGCTGAGATGATTACAGCATCCATTTGTCTTGGTTTGTATTCTAAAGTCATATCACATCTTCACTTGGCAATGGTTGCTCACCTTCCATGATACAGCTATGTTTCTTTTTCAATAACATTGTACAGGTTATGGGTCACATTTGAGGTGAGAAACATTTTGACATGACTTTTTGTGGTCTCATTGGCATACAGCACACAGACCTGGCATTCCCACAGGGGTGTGTACACTTTGATATCCAGTGTATATAGGTGTTGATATAGCTGTTAGTGGTAGGCATGGACAGTGGGTCATAACACAGTTGTACACTTCTCTGATTACTATGTGATAAACATGCCTACTGTAGTACCCATATCAGTGTCATGGCAATGCAACAATCAGTAGCAGTACACATTTTATTTTGTTGTATGCAGTGACAGTGATATTACACACATGTGCAACATGCACATCCTATTTTCTGGACTGCTTGTGATCCATGTTATTACTTCTGTGCCTTTCAGCTGAGCATACACATACATACACATGCTTCGAGGATGCCTGGTATACATTTGTCTTCTATGTCATTATGGCACACTGTATTCACAGTCTCGCAGCTCAATCATGCATCTCAACCTGTTATACCAGGACTTCTGGTCATTGGTCCACATCACTGGGTGACAAAACAGGGAAGTCTATTTTGATAAAGTATTAATATAGCTGCCATAACACAAGTATATGTGTAAGTGTTTACAGATATCTGTCACAACTGTGAACATTGTCCAGAAGAACACTGTACAGTTGAATGTTATTAATGCAATATATCACATGCAGTTTAACACACACACATCTGCAACTCTGCTTTACTATGCTCATGCCCTATATAGGTATCCTAGATTTACAATACAAACATGTATAATACTCATATTCGCAGGTAACATATGAATATGGGCAACATCCCATTAATTGGCCTAGCAGTGGCACAGACAGGCACTCTAATGTTTGCCATATTTGAGCTGTCCTTTCCCAGGGTGTCTCAAGCTCCTCAGCTGTGACCCAACCTATCCACCTCTTAGAGCATCACATGTGGACAAAGCCTAACATTGGGGGGATATAGGGGCAGATCATAGATATGCCTATTACAAACATATGACGTTTGTAGCAAATAACTACATCATGTGGGCATTGTCTCTTTACCTTTCCTGTATGGAAGACATCCTTCATGTGTGGGGGCAGCAGTGTTACAGACAGCAGGTAGGAATACCTCTTACAATAGGACTTGTGGACACAGTCCAAGTACATGTTTGTATAAGGTTCCAGACCTAGGGACAGTGTGTGAGTATTGCTGTTACATCCATTGAATACTGCTAGTTTTACAGGGTTTGAGTGTACATGCTAGTTTTGCATGGAATGCAGTCTGTCTGCATAGCTCTCACCTGTGGGCCTATCCACATGATGGCCAGAGTATTGGCTGTTATGTTTTGTCTGATCCCCACACAGGTCTTGTCCACTAACATATCAGTGGCATTCTATCCATTGATTGCTATCAGTACATGGCAACATTAGTTTGTGTTTCTGACGTCATATTCCTAAGTAAGGGTATTTTCAACCAATCCTTTAACACCAGCAACTTTCACAGTGTATAACAGCCATATTTCAAATATATCCCTGTGTTTCAGCCTCTGTCCTCCACTTATATATCAGGCTTTGTCCAGATGTCATGCAGTAAGAGGTTGATAGGTATGGTCTATCATTATTTAGTGCTGACATTCCTGATATTATTCCAGTGATGTTGTGGACTCCCACACAAGTTGTGGGGTAGAGTCCATATATATGAGGGCTACAGCAGGACAAAACATGTGTGACCCTGTACAGTCTGGAGGTCAGTGCATAGAGAACACTGTTATATGCCTTTGTAAGACATTTTATGAGGATGTGGTATTAAATGATTTTAACCTATGCTGTTACAACATGTGAGGAATATCAGTAATAAGAAACATAAAGGCATATTGGCTGTATATTTTCATATGTTTCACCATGGGAACAGTATTGGGCTAGAGCTTACTGTCTTGCACACAGTTCTGTTTGTCAGTGTGATAGTGACATTTTAAGTTAAGCATCGTTATGTAATGGATACATTTACATTGTGACAATTGATACTTTTCCCCCTTAGGGGGTTGACTACAGAGTGTAAATGGAGGCTGTTGAACTACATCTGTAATTATAAGTGTTGATTGATTCCAGTCTTCGAGACAAGTGTGTTTTTTACTGTTGTACTACTTGAAGGCTTTAGCCTAGACAGCAAAGTATGCTATGTTTTGCAGACTACTGTATCATATGTTTTCTTTTGGAGTTGCATTAATCAGGTATTATATATTTCAAACACCAAAATGCTATAAGAAATGTAATAAACAACTGAAATAGTACACAAATAAACATTTATATGTATGCAAACTGTGTGGTGTCATGTCCTTTGCATTGTGTGTGGGTATATGTTTCATGCAATAATTCTCGTTTGTAGGAAAGAATCAGACACTGGCCATTTGAAAAGGTGGCAACTGTAGGAATAATGGCTGTTTGATATTCTTTGCACCCTCTTTATATACTCTCTCTCTCCCTCTCTCTCTCTCTCGATATATATATATATATATATATATATATATATATATATATATATATATAATATATATAAATCGGATAGTGCAGTGGTGCAGCGGTAGTGTTGTCATCTCACAGCAAGAGGTTTTCCAGTTTGATTCTTGGCTGGGGTGCCTTCTGTGTGGAGTCTGCATGTCCTCCCTGCATTCTTGTGGGGTTCCTCCGGGTGTTCCGGTTTCCTCCCACATTACAAAAACATGCATCTGGAGCCTTTCTCCCCGGGCCTCCGCTGAAAAATGGTTTTGTTCCAAGTCGGACTTTCCCAGTTAACAAAATTAACATATATATATATATATATATATATATATATATATATATATATATATATATATATATATATATATATATATATGTGTGTGTGTGTGTGTGTGTGTGTGTGTGTGTGTATCATTAAGAATGTTTAGTGCTTCCACATTGTAGATTCCCTATGCTAGACTGACTGTTCTGCATGATGTGTTAGAGAAATCATTCTAGCATCTTGCAGCTTAGATGGCTTAGTAGTAACTTGTTGTGGCTATGTTGTGCAGGGTCTTGGGTTCAAGACTTGCAAGGGGCTGGTTATTTTGTTGCAAGGCAGAACTGTTCAGGTGTGGAAGAAGGGATAATGGCAATGATTACAAGAGGTCCTTATTTTGGGCCCCGTCACCCCCATTTACATTGCCCTTGGTCAGATGTTTTGCAGTGAGAGGTTCAGAGTGTAGATCTGATGTCTAAATGCACTACATACATTTATATATATATATATATATATATATATATATATATATATATATATATATATATGGGTCCTTGCTGTTTTAGTATGGTTCATTGAACCGTAGTTTGGCAAAATTACTTTAGCAAAAGTGCATTTTGTCAAAAATGCACTTTCGCTAAAGAAAACAAAAAAAAAACATGCCATTAGCATGTACCATTAGTTGTACATCAACGTGTACTGTTGATGTACAACTAAGGAAATTCTTGTTGAGATCATAGTACAGTGGGGATAAGAGAATATACCCTTTTCCCCACTGTAGTGTGATCTTGGCATGAGAATATTAAAGTACGGGAGTGGGGAGTGCAGGGGGGTTTGCCCCCCCTGCATATCAGTGTTTAATGTGTTTTTTTTTTTTATTTTTTTTATGTTTAGGTTTTTTTATTTGTCCAAGAAGGTGCATTTTTGACAGAATGCACTTTCGTGGAAGTAAAACCGTACTTTCGAGTAAAGAACATAGACCTATACATATGTGTATATATATATATATATATATATATATATATATATATATATATATATATATATATATATATATATATATGGGTCTACTTTAGTTGACCGAAATGCCAGTTCGCCAACACGCAAAACACCGAGACCAAACAACCGAAAACACACAATACCGACAACTCACAAAACCGAACACCATTACACCGACACACAAAACGTAAACTACACATTACACACAATTACATATCCACTAACCTTAACCCAAACCCTAACCCTAAGGTCCGACACTACCGCACACTTACCCTACCCGCACCCTAAACCTAACTCACTTAACCCACCCCTAAACCTAAAGTCCGTCACTATCGCACACTTACCCTACCTGCACCCTAACCCTAACTCACTTAACCCGCCCCTAAGCTACAGTCCGTCACTATCACACACTTACCTTACCCGAACCCTAAGACCGACACTACCGCACACTGACCTTTCCCACACCCTAACCCTAAATCCCTCACTATCGCACACTTACCTGTCTGCTCCCTAACCCTAAATCCCTCACTATCGCACACTTACCGAGTCGCGCTCACACGTTGCCCATGTCGGTCTTTTGGTCTTTTGGCTGTCGGGATTTCACCTTGTCGATCACCTTCGTTTTCGGTCGTTTGGTCTCGGTCTTCTGCATGTCGGTGAACTGGCATTTCGGTCAACTAAAGTAGACCCATATATATATATATATATATATATATATATATATATATATATATATATATATATATATATACACACACACATAAATACAGTTTCCCTACTGTTGAATGACTGTGCTGCATGATATGTTTGAGAAAACATCAACCATATGTTCAGCTATGATGTCTGAGTAGTAAATTGCTGTGACTATGGTGTGCAGGTTCCTGGGTTCAAGACTTCCAATGGCTGATTTTTTTGTTGTTGTTGCTGGGCAGAACAACAGTTGTTGGATACAGCGTGATTAAACACTTTTAAGCAGTTGTAAGCAGGCTTGCGTGGGTTTGTGAGGTGGTAAGCAGTGCTAACTTCTGGTTAAGTATGCTTATTGACACCAAGCAGAACAATGAGGCAAAGTGCTTGAAAATACTCATAACCAACAGTAGACAGATACAGGCACCAACAGCAGGTCGACAAAATCACAGTTCAAGTAAGACTCAGAATGAACAGCTGTTTATTCAAAAACATAAATGCAACACTCCCCACACTGTTTTTGTGAACAATACTTCTTCAGATGTATAAATGAATACATCACTAGCTGCTACTTCCCCTTATATAACCATAATCCCTTAATTGAATAATTATTTAATAAATAAATAATGCTGACATGCTTTAAAAATGCAATTAAGAAACAAAGTTTAAAAACAAACCTGAAATTGTCCTATACAAATACTAATACACTAATATATAAATATAAATATATGTATGTTATGTGTATAAAATACATTGTTAAATTATTTTATTAAAATAATAACATTAATGTATAAAAACATGTATACTGAAATGCATAAAATAATACTTACATAAAATACATAATAAATGAAGCTTAATGCATATTGTATTGCAAATTTCATAAACTAAAATAATAACCTTAACTTTGACAGCCATATAAACAACACTATAAAATATGTAAACAAAAAAAAAACTTGGCTCCTTATACAGAATCAAACCCTTCCTAACACAATCAGCAAGAACCAAAATTGATCACTCTCACTTAATCTCAACTCTTCTTTATGCCTCACTCATTTACACTAACCTAAAAAAAAATAACCTTAGCAAACTAACTAATTTCTACAATAGTATTGCCCGATTTGCTACTGGTAATCCCTTTAGAACCCACCACTGTCTGAACCTACTGCAGCTAGGCTGGCTAGAACTACAAAATCTTCTGGTATTTATGCAACTCATCATTGCCTACAAGCTATTTTACCAACCTAACACTACTCCTATACTCTCTAACCTCATCATCCCCTACAAAAACCTTTACTTACTACGCTCCTCTAACAAACTTCTAGCCACCATATCAAAGTCCAACAACAAAGCAGGTGATTCTTGTTCTCAAACACTGTAGGTAAACATTGGAACCTTTTACCTATAGAACTTACCTTACTTCCTCTCTGCCTCTTTTTAAACAAAACCTCAAAAACCACCTGAAGATCCATTGGTTATGCCCCTGTAGCAATCGAGATTAATCCTTTTATTCTTTACTTCTCACCTCTCTCTCTCACTTTTCTTCCTAAACCCTGCTGCATATCCCTGTAAGGACTGAGCTGTAAATAGTATTCCCTAAACTACCTATTGTACTGTTATTTTACCTATGTATTATATGGTTTATTGATTTGTCATATATTTTCTGACACTGTTTAGCAGTCATATCTTTTATCCTTTATACTGTGTATATATTGTTTTGCATATTCTGTTGTGCTTATATTGGAGCTTTTCTCCTCGGGCCTCTACTGAAAATGGAAATATATCCAGCTAGACTAGCCCAGTTAACAAATGTAAAATAAATAAATAAATAAAATAAATAAGATATAGTGCAACATAGTCATAAGGTGATATAAGGACCACTCCCAATTATAGTTTTGCAGCCCTCATTTTCAATATTGCGGCAATGGCTAAATGTTCATTAAGCCCAGGTGTCCTATTTGTCTCTAAAAGCAATTGCCAGCATAACTATCTTACCTCAATCCTCATCTCCCAGGGAGTCCCCCCCCACACATTCTACTCTACCTTTTCAAGGACAAAAAAGCCCCATTTGGCCTGTGTACATGATAAAGTACATTTATAAAGTGCATTATTTTTATCTTGTGTTCTTATAGCATTAAGGTGCTCGTAAATCCTTCTTTTTAATTTATATGTAGTTTTCCAACATAAAATGTTGTGCACTATTTGCATGTAGCTAAATAAATCAAACCTTCACTACGGCAGTTGGAAAAACTATCACCCTTAACCGTATAACCCCTGTCAGGATGCACACTGAATCCTGGTTTAAAATAAATGGGCACTGGGCACTGGGCACAAGATTTGCATTTGTAAGTACCTAATCATTTTCTATGAACTAACATAATTTCTTTCCAATATTTCCTTTAGGTTCCTTCCTTTCTTATATGTGAACTTTAAAGGGGTTTTAAACAGCACTTCCAGTTCGGAGTAACAACCAAACTTGTCCCAATGTTTGGAAATAGTATTTCTAATATTGGGGGTATCCAGATTGTAAAACATAACAAAATTACCCCCCAAACCACCTTCCCCTTGATCACCTGAATGATTTGATGTAACATTGGTGTCCATGAAAGAAATCTGCCTGTGGTGTGTATCCACCCTGTCACCACCTAAAATAGGACTAAACCTAACAGATCATCCTACCCTCACCTCAGCCATGATCTCTTCTACCAACTCCCTAGGATATTTTCTGGCAAAAAACATATCCCTCACTTTAATACTTTCACATTCATAATCCACATCTCTAGAGGTAATTCTACAACTACGAATTAACTGCCCCTTTACAATGCTTCTTTTCTGCTTATAGGGATGTGAACTGGTGAAATACAGATAAGAGTTGGAGAAGATCTCCTTCCTATACACCACAGATGTGAATTCCTGCAATTCTACATCTTTTTTTTATTGTAACATCCAAAAAATTCATCTCTTGGTGGGAAATAAGATGTGTGAATCTTAAAATTCTGTGGTTTGATTCAGATATTGTATGAATTCCATAAGTTTAGTTTTACTCCCCATCCACAAAAGACAAATATCATCCAGGTATTGTTTATAATAAACCCAATAATAGGCGTATTCCGAATGAAGGACAAACTTTTCTTCCCATACCATCAGTACAATATTAGCATAAGTATGGGCACAACATACCACCCATAGCTACACCCTGAATCTGCCTAAAGAACTCGCCCTCGAAGAATAAAAAATTATGTCCCAAAACTAAATCCATAAGTTCTGTATATACTAAGAAAGTATTGTGGTCTAGGTTCCCATATTGGTTAATTGCCTCCTGGAACCACTCTATACCCGTTTTGTGGGGAATTACATTACATAAGTCCTGTATATCTAATGTAACAAAAATGAGGGAATCCGAATACATATCCTTCTTAATACTCCTAAGGAAATCCCAAGAATCTTTAAGTATTCCACTTGCACTGGTCCAAATGTTTTTTAAATTCAAATCTAAGGGGATCCTCAAGGTTTTTATGCACCTTGGGAATCCCAAAGATGGAAGGTATTCTAAGCCTCTCCATGTAAAGATACTTAAAAATATCCTGGTTAATAAGGTCCTCCTCTAGCATATCCTTCAAAACAAAGTCAATTTTATGATATGCCAAGTTTATTTTATTCCTGTACACTGTAATGTATTTGGACGTGTCATTTAACATCTCTAGCATCTTGCTAGTATACAGGATGCTATCCATAAAAACCACCCCTACCCCCTTATCAGGCTGCATAACTCTAACATACTGGTTTTCTTTAAATGATTTAATAATATCAAATTCCTCCTTGCTAATGTTATGCCTACAACTCTGCTAGGTGGCAATGCTGTTTCTAATCTCCCTTTCAACTTGCGTCTCAAAATTTCTCAACTGTGGGTGCAAAGGTGGATTTATGGTACTAGCTTTTTCAACTTCTTTGGTATTCCTGCTTTCTTGCCCCTGAAACATAATTTCTAAATTCTTTTTCCTCAAGAACAGTTTTAAATCAATGTGCGTCTACAAAACGTCCCTTACTAGTAAGAATGAATTTGAAGCTTTTTGAAAATAACTCAAAGTGTTTGCCAATAACCTCCACTCCACTATAATTGTAAATGCTAAAGTCATTAAAAATATGAGGTGATCCTTCCACTACAATGCTTTTCCCCCCTCCTGTCCCCCTAAACTGACTGTTTCTTCTAATACCTCCTGCCATTTGGGGGACCCCTCTGAAAATATTGAACCAGGGTTTTTTGTCCCAATCTATCTGATCTCCTAAGCTCTGGAAAGTCTACACTATCAGGGATGTCTTGTTCTGGTCCCCTAGTTGTCCTAGAATCATACTGTCCATGTTGTATCCCCCATGTGTTGTGGGTATTATACCCCTGTGTGTCTGTACCCCTATATTGACCACGTTCCCCCATGAACCCTCTACTAGGAAATGGGTCTTTCCTGGGGGAAGAGGTAGGCCTGTTTCTGATGGTATTCCCTCAAATCCCTATCAATTTTACCACATTTTCTTTTGTAAATCATGTTACACTTTTCTTCCACCTGTTTTTTAATCAGGTGCTATTTCCTATTTTCTTCTTCAATAGAAAACATAAGGTCATTAGTCACCATATGATTCAAATGCTCAAAATCCTCAAACAGTTTATGCATTTGCCTTTCATTTTCTTTAATTATAGCCCTCATAACTTCATGTCCACAATGGTCAAAAATCTGTAATAGTTCTTCCTGAAAGGTAGAACCCTCCACCACATTGTTTGGGAATCTGCACATACGCAAACCTTTTGGTACAATACCCCTTGTTATGCAATTTAGAAATTAACTCAGTAAGCTTTTTTATGTTTGTACCATATGATTTATCCATATCAATCCCTCCATGTACATCATTCCCCAAAGTTTCAATAACAGTACCTTGATAGTTTGAAAAGGAACTCTATTGATTAAGCCAGTTGGACATAGAATCCAAATTAGTCCACCCATCCACTGTAATGGTAGAATGTCCATTATCCACTGAAAAAACTCCGTTTCACGAACTGCAATTGCAGCCTCCATTAATCCGCTACCCAGAATCCAAATGGCCATCCGTGCAATCTTTGCTCGGCCCATTTTCACCATATTTTAGGTGGTGACAGGGTGGCTACACACCACAGGCAGATTTCCTTCATGGACACCAGTGTTACATCGAATCATTCAGGTGATCAAGGGGAAGTTTTTTTGGGGGGTAATTTTGTTATGTTTTACAATCAGGATACCCCCAATATTAGAAATATTATTTCCAAACAATGGGACAACTTTGGTTGTTACTCCAAATTGGAAGTGCTGTTTAAAACCCCTTTAAAGTTCACATATAAGAAAGGAAGGAACCTAAAGGAACTATTGGAAAGAAATTATAAGTTAGTTCATAGAAACAGATTAGGTACTTACAAGTGTGGATCTTGTGCCCAGTGCCCATTTATTTAATACCAGGATTCAGTGTGCATCTCGGACAGGGGTTATACGGTTAAGGGTGATAGTTCTTCCAACTGCTGTAATGAAGGTTTGATTTATTTAGCTACATGCAAACAGTGCACAGCATTTTATGTTGAAAAAACTACATGTAAATTAAAAAGAAGGATTTACGAGCACCTTAATGTTATAAGAACACAAGATAAAAATAATGCACTTTGTAAACACACTTTATCATATACACAGGCCAAATGGGGCTTTTTTGTCCTTGAAAAGGTGGAGCAGGATGTGAAGGGGGGGGGGGTCCCTGGGAGCCCAGGATTGAGGTAAGATAGTTATATTGGCAATTGCTTTTAGAGACAAATAGGACACCTGGGCTTAATGAACATTTATCCATTGCCCCAATATTGAAAATAAGGGCTGCAAAACTGTAATTGGGAGTGGTCCTTATATCACCTTATGACTATGTTGCACTATATCTTAGTTTATGAAATTTACAATACAATATGTATTAAGCTTCATTTATTATGTATTTTATGTAAATGTTATTTTATGCATTTCAATATGCAGGTTTTTATACATTCTTCTTCTTCTTCTTCTTCTTTCAGCTGTTCCCATTAGGGGTTGCCACAGCGGATCATCTGTTTCCATTTCTTCCTGTCCTCTGCATCATACTCTTTCACACTAACCGTCTGCATGTCCTCTCTCACCACATCCATAAACCTTATCCTAGGCCTTCCTCTTTTCCTCTTACCTGGCAGCTCCATCCTTAGCATCCTTTTCCCAATATACCCAGCATCCCTCCTCAGCACATGCCCAAACCAACGCAATCTTGCCTCTCTTGCTTTGTCTCCAAACTGTCCAACTTGAGCTGACCCTCTAATATACTGATTCCTAATCCTGTCCATCCTAGTCACACCCAGTGCAAATCTTAACATCTTTAACTCTGCCACATCCAGCTCTGACTCCTGCCTTTTAGTCAATGCCACTGTCTCCAACCCATATAACATAGCTGGTCTCACTACCCTCTTGTAGACCTTCCCTTTCACTCTTACTGGTACCCATCTGTCGCAAATCACTTCTGACACTCTTCTCCACCCATTCCACCCTGCCTGTACTCTCTTCTTCACCTCTCTTCCACACTCACCATTACTCTGAACTGTTGATCCCAAGTATTTAAACTCATCCACCTTTACCAACTCTACTCCCTGTATCATCACCATTCCTCTACCCTCCCTCTCATTTGCACACATATATTCTGTTTTAGCCCTGCTGACCTTCATTCCTCTCCTCTCTAAAGCATATCTCCACCTCTCTAAGGTCTCCTCAACCTGGTCCCTACTCTCACTACATATCACAATGTCATCTGCAAACATCATAGTCCACGGGGCCTCCTGTCTGATCTCATCTGTCAACCTGTCCATCACCACTGCAAATAAGAAAGGGCTCAGAGCTGATCCTTGATGTAATCCCACCTCCACCTTAAACGTATCTGTCACTCCCACCGCAGTCCTCACCAGTGTCACACTACCCTTGTACATATCCTGTGCCACTCTTACATACTTCTCTGCCACTCCCGACTTCCTCATACAATACCACAACTCCTCTCTAGGCATCCTGTCATATGCTTTCTCTAAGTCCACAAAGACACAATGCAACTCCTTCTGACCTTCTATGTATTTCTCCAACAACACTCTCAGAGCAAATATTGCAAATAACAGCATGCATAGATATTCCCATTAACCCAAAACAACAGATTTGGAATAGTTGCATAGCAAACGTTCTGCATATATGGAACCACAGTGGCCATTACAATGGCATGCAGGCTACATTGATAGCAACAGACCACCAATGATAGTATTTCAACATGGAACATTAATAGAAACACATTTCAATATTTGTTGAACAACAGGACATATGTCTCAACAGTAGGTTTGGTGAAAAACATACCCATTGATTTGTGTGTTTAAATTATTGTTTACAGATATGGTGGTGGGGGAGATGTCAATTAACAACTTGTATATCCTTGCAGTACTCACATCTTTAATGATCATTGCTCTAATCATTACACTACTAGTATTATTACAATACCTTATGGCCTTGGTTTGGGCAGTGGAATGTTTGTACCCAGTGTATACTTCAAATGTCTTATAGCTACATTCTACTTATCTTATCTGGTAGACCCATGAAGGGAATGTTTGTTAACACTACCTGACTGTTTCTACACATATTCCCAGATTCCTAGATATAGTTCTGCACATACCTCTCAACCTCTTAATGCAAAAAATCTGTACAAAGCTTGACAAACTGGGGGTACAAATTGGGACAGATTTTAAATATTGCTCTTATAAACTTGTAGACAGTTGCTAGAGTTACAGGATTTGTTTTAATATACATTTTCTGAAGGATCTGAAGTCTGAAACTCATATGTATGTCAGTATTTAGTGACTACAATCCTGAGATCATTCCAGTGATTTGCCAGGAAACTAAAGAAACAGGCCAAAAATATGAGGCAAAAATCTGGACATTCTGCACAAATCTGTACAGTTGAGAGGTATGATTATGTATAAAGCTTACTACCACTGCCGGGATTCAAACCATGGCAGCGTGTGCTAAAAATACAATTTGTGTTTCATCAGAGTGAGCTATTTAGAAAATGCTGTTTTTTCTTTCGGTGTTTTCTGTCTAAGTTTCTCTTGGTTGTACAATCTGACCTTGTAATTATAGCATTCTTATACAGACATTCCTAGACATATTTTTTATGTAGCACAGTGTAAGAAACAGTTGACATAACAGTATTATTCACATACAAGATCTTGGTGAATCCAACATGTGAGGCCATACAATACCAGATTAACACAACCAGTCCAGGATTTAGAACTTTATTGTTAGGCAGTTACGCTTTTATTTAAATATGACCTATATGGGACTATTACTGTCATATTGTCTGGTTTATTCAGTACAAACCATACACATTTTTATAGTGCCAGGTAACATTTTACTCCTTTATATTTATTTGGTATGATTACTACAAGCAGGATTGTTACTCACTAGCTTCGCGACACAGCCTTTGCAACCTGCTGGCATGGGCTTCCTCGTTCACAGCCCACTCAGCTGCAGCTGCAATGAAAACAGAGAAACATTTATGCATACCTATCCATCACATACATAGGCTGGACTTTGGTAAGCAATTATTGCTATGAATACTTACACACTGCTAGGACATCTCCCCTGTCTCTTGCTTTTTGGACCCACTGTTCCAAGAGCTCCCTCTTCCTCCGTTTCAAGTCAGCATAGTGGTGCTGGACCTGCTCACCAGTCTGAGGGATACCAGTGGCACTGGTGAGATCACGGGATAGACTTTCCCAGGCTACCGCTTTATATTGGGAGCCCTGGTACTGGTCCTTCAGCAGACTCATGTCTTGTTTTTTTACCAGGTGTCCTACCATGACCTTGGACTCCTGTATGCCCCAACGCTGTGCCAGGAAGTGCATGCTCTCTCCAACTCCTGCCATACTCCCTACAGTGGAGAGCTACAACCAGTTATGAGCTGTATTCCCACCTGTGGGGTTTAAATATGGCTGCTTTCCTGCCCTTTGCCATGATTGGATGGTTTTGAAAATGCTGAGCTAAGCTAAGCTACGGAAAACTTGCTTAGCTAAAGCTGGCAGTGCTTAAAGGGGCAGGTTCAGTATTGCTTAGCAATGGGCAAATCCACTTAGCTGGGCTATCCATTGCTTAGTATTCATATGTACACAGTGCTTACACCCAGTCAGCCTAGCTGAGCAATGCTTAGCATTGCTTATATTTTATTATATTGGTCTACCACCTGTATGGGATTGAGTCATCATTCATTACATAATATAGATTTATTTACCTTCCCTGATATCCCCCAATGTTCTATGATTAATTTATTCTTGTGTGACTATACTACATGGGGCACTTGTGTTTATAATGGGGTTTCACTACTTTATTACACTGACACCTCAAATCTGGGCCTAATACACTACTCTGGTTGAGAAAAATCAGTTACTTCTTACATAAATATGCAAAAAATTAAAATTGTAATGTTTACACATATAAATTGGAAATGGTTTTGGTGAGGACCATGAATGACTATATGTAAGGCATACGCTCTAATTGCTACACTATTGCACTTGTGCATATGCTGGATGTCTATTTCTTTTTAACTTAATATGCTGTTTCAGCTGGGCTAAGTGTAGCTAAGCTACAGGCAAACCTGTGCAACTATGCTTAATCTTTATTGCACGCATAAAAAAAATGCATTTGTTGTGTTTTTTTATTTGTACCCTTCAGAATATCCATGCTAATGCTGAACCTGTTATTCCATCAATGTTCTGCTTTGTGGGACAATTGTCCCTTATGGCTTTGTCCAGATTTCTTACCCTGACGGGTTGGGGGTGTTACGAGTGTTCTTGCTCATTTTAAATTGCTGAATGGCAATGATGGAGTGCAGGGGGTATGTGTATTGTGAGAGCTCTGCTCTCAGACACACCCCCTGTGTTCGTACATGGAACCATGTCCATTTTACAGCATGGCAGTGCACCTTCATACATGTGCATGGAGCACTGCCGTGCTGAACAGGAATTGTCCCTGCCGTGCAGGGATAACTTATTCCTGCACGGCTGCTTGCTGAATCCAGGGGAGAGTGTATACTTGTTAGACATGTCAACATACATAGTCAGATTCAGACACCTAGGTGATGCTATTTAGTGGAAGAAGTCTTAATACAAAGATGACAAAAAATGAGCCCTGCCTACAGATTGAACAGACCCATGTTTGTGTAGTTACTGAAACCTGTTTCCAATGCAATGAAAGCACTCCCTTGATACCAGGGTTCTACACCTACAATAGTTTCATACAAGCTCCTTATTGTAATTCCAAGACTTGTAACAGTGACTCCCAGAATTATCAGAAAAATAGGAAAATGTTGGGGTATTGGCTTGAATGTTGGAAATTGTTATTCTCCTTTAAAGTTGTAGGAGAGTAAGCCCTCCTTTACTCCTCAATATGGGTAACTGCATCCAAGAAATAGATAGATAGATAGATAGATAGATAGATAGATAGATAGATAGATAGATAGATAGATAGATAGATAGATAGATAGATAGATAAATAGCTAGACAGACAGCTAGAGCTATAAATATACAGATATATATTAACTTCAAGATCACCATCTTCAGAAAAAAGGGGGTACTGTGAGATTAAATGATCTCAGACTTAATGTAAGTTCACAATTACTTGCTCATTCCATCTTGTTGTTCCTGGATTCCCACTAGCATGTCTTGGAAAAAAATATGATTGTCTTGCAGACCTACATCTGACTGTGGAGGAATATGTGTTTTTGTCAGAAACTCAATCATCTCAAAACAAATAGCTCCTCAAAATCCAAATAATACTCGAGGAAACCAACTGCAATATTATTTCCCCTTAAAGATCATCATTAGTGTCTCCATAAGACCATGAAAACTATCTCACTGCACTTGAGTTTTGTCATGTTAGGAGACTTTAAATGCACAACTCTTGAATGGCATGCTTCAAAACAAATAATAAATATGTTAAACATTTCTTACATATCATAAATAGAAAGACCATATAATAAACTGCTGAACTCCCAATGGGGCTTCAAATAATCAGACTTGTTCTTTGTAATCTTGTCCCACATGTACTACACCATACACCACTTCACCACTGCAACCAAGGTAAATTCTGACCACAAGCACATTATCTTTTACTTCTGGCCTTTTTGCATGCTCCCACCCTCACCTCCATCCAACATTTCTGTCTATAAGGATTTCTCTAAGGCAAACTTCCTACAACTTTTAGATGACCTAAGTAATTTTCCCAGGAAACTCACATCCATGAATATGGTTGCAAAGAAAGCCTCCATCACTTCTGACTTCTATCAACACCTCAGTAAATGACTAGACAAATGAGGGCCCATCCATCCCAATTATAATATGTCTAAAGGTAAGCCTATATTGTGGAACACCCAATAAACTTTATAACTGAATAGTCTCTTCAGTGGCATAGAGGAATAAAGCATTACAACCCAGGTGACTTGGGTTCAATTAACAGTTCAGGTGACTGATTGAACAGCAGGAAGGTATGGATGTTATCATCCCAGGGGAGGTGGATGGACTTATGGATGTCTACCATGTCTAATCTTGGTGGAGGCTAGGGAAGACATTTGTAGGAATGCCTAAAGAAGGTACAAGGTGGAGGCTGCTGCAGTGGTGAGATGATACGCCACGCATCTAAATTCCATGTCCACCTATTAGTTCCACAAGGGAGGGGGAGAAATGGGTAGATCACAAGTCAAAAACACCCTCTCCCTGGATGGATGGATACAGAAAAGCAATTAGCGCCTGGATGTTTAGTTCTGTGACCGGCCACAGCAACACTGGGTTAAGCCCAAGGGTGGGACTGAAGCACCTGGTAGACCTCAGGATGGACAAGGGCGGGACTGCTTGGGCAGTACCGTGAATGACAGTGGTGGTGGGAGCAAAAAAAAAAGCTTTATAACTGAATAACTATAAAATGTTCAATTCCCATTACTTCAAAATGATGCTGAAAATGGCTAGCAGAGATCTTACCATAAAGACATATAAAACAGATTATGAAGTTAAAGTAGCCACAGATACTAAAGGCAATTACAAATCTTTTTTTTTTTTTTGTTCAGCTATATTAAGAAACTAAGAAACAATGTCCAACAATGCATTTAACCTTTCCCCTGAAAAAGAGAGCTTGGAGACTCACCACCCACACACACACATTCACACATACACTAAATCTATTGTCTTACCTGACCCTTCCTCTAACCATAACCCATGAACACTCTCACACAGACTATATCTATCCCATTATCTGCCCCTAACTCTAACACATGCACACGCAATCGCCCATCAACTCCAAGTTAACCAAACTGGCAGTAACTCAACTCAATGCTTGTACAAACTGCCAACCAGATATCACTACAGTTCACTATGTAGATCAAATAAGCTTTTGCCAAGTGAACTGTACCATCTCTCTCTCTCTCTCTCTCTCTCTATATATATATATATATATATATATATATATATATATATATATATATATATATATATATAAACCAGTAAAAATAAACAAATGAATAAATGCATGTAGATATACAATGTATATTTTTTGTAAATAACCATGTATAGTAGAATAGAATAGTTTCAGATTGTTTAAGTATAAGCTTGTTTTATGCACCTAGCTTAGATATATTATATATTTTATTGTTTATATTATTCAAGTGTAATGTTGTCTTTATTTGAAAGTTTTTCATTTAGCGTTGTGATATGCATATATACTTTACCATTTAGATTACGTAAGGGTTATATGGTTGTTGTTTGAAAGTTTTTTATTTAAAGTTGTTTTATTTAAAGTTTTTCACTCAGCGCTGTGATATGCTCCTATGGAGACCTTTTGCAGCAGGTTCGATAACTATTTTGTATTCCTATATTATGGTTTTACTAGGTAGGAGATTATTTAATGTATTATTTATTGAATGTGAATATATATTTGAGTATATGCATATAACTTTTGATTGGAAAAAGTTTTGAGTTTACTATATGAAACTGTTTTAACTTAGTTAATAAGGCAGCGTCATTGAAGGAAATGACGCAATTATTTGGGAATGTTCTGATTGGTAACAATGTTTTTAAATGTATCTTAGTACTCAGTCCGTTATGGTCTGAAGAAGCATTTTTGTGAAAGCGCTTACCGACTGAGTGCACAATAAATCCTGTTTAGTGGTATATAAATCTGGGAGCTGTTTTTTATCAAGAAACGTGTTTTTGGACTATACTACTTTGGAATACAACAGATCTCTTGCATGGTTGCTGTCGCTGGACTTTTTGATTTGTGATATATATATATATATGAGATCCGGACACATGCTCGACTAGCATATGTCCGAATCACAAAACATTGAACACACATACACGAAAGCGCTTAACATTGACACACGCTTCCATGTATGTGTGCCTGTTTCATAGATCGGACTACAGTGCGGGTAAAGGAAAATTCCCTTTTCCCCACTGTAGTGCAATCTCGGAGTGAGAATAATAAAGTAGGGGGGTGGGGGGTGTAGGGGGTGAAGCCCCCCTGCAGAAATGTAGATTTTTTTTTTTTGAACTACACATACACTGAAGCGCTTTTCGATATTAAGCGCTTTCATGTATGTGTGTTCAATGTTTTGTGATTCGGACATATGCTAGTCGAGCATGTGTCCTTGACCCATATATATATATATATATATATATATATATATATATATATATATATATATATATATATATTTATATGGATTCCTATTACAAGAATGAAAGTTCACTACTTTGAACTTGTAATAGGAAGCCTCACTTCTGCGAAAGTTCACTTTAACGAAAGTGAACTTTTGCGTAAGTGCAATTCACTGAAAACACCGCAGCACAGTGGAGGACATAAAAAACAAGCTATGTCCTCCACTATGGTGCGATAGTCAGGGACCTTAGGGTTAGGGCACAGGTTAGGGTAAGGGGATAGTTAGTAAAGCTATCCCCTTACCCTAACCCATGCCCTAACCCCAAGGTTCGTGACTATCGCACCATAGTGGAGGACATTGCTATGTCCTTCACTGCGCTGCAGTCATCATGGACCTTAGGGTTAGGGCACGGGTCATGGTAAGGGGATAGCCCATAGCGATGACCCGTGCCCTAACCCTAAGGTCCATGAGTACTGCACAGAAGTTCAGCACAACACCCGTTCGTTGTACTGAACTTTGCGTAAGTGCACTTTCAATTAAGTGCACTTTTGCTGCAGTGAGCATTCCATGCACTATTTCGAATTAGTGAAAATTCAGTCTAGTTTATGGAACCCATAGATATATATATATATATATATATATATATATATATATATATATATATATAATGTGCAGAAAGATATATAGATATTGCACATGAAAATGTAGATCTATGTATAAAAGTTTTCACAAGCCATCAAAGGTTAATACAATCACTGTATTCTATTTATGTACCATCCTAAATGTACACATTTTCTACAAAAATTACTTCAGAACACATAGAAAACACCTAGCTAACTGAATTTTACTGAATTACAAATGCAGCATTTTTTTTCTATTCTGTATCCAACTAAACTTTAGCTGATTGTTATTTTTCCAACAGCCTAGCTATGTATCACTGTCAGCATGTCTGTTTCGTTACTAATACTCCTTAGAATAATTATTCCCACACAAAGCATAGTTTATATCTCTTTTCTGCAAATTCACTTATGCAGTCTTGCTCAGGTTTATAATCCTAGCTTCTCTAAAAAGAAAAATGATGGGCATCTTGTGGGTTCTTCCTCTAGAAAAGGTGTTGCTCTATTGTTTTTAATGTTATTTATCATAGTTCTGTATTGCTTTGTGTGTGTTTGTATGTGAGATCACACCTGTATGCTACATATTACAAAGATAAAATCAATCCTGTTTTATTTGACAGATATTATCAAACCAACAATGGTGAGCTGCAATCCCCCAATCATATTTGGTATTTCAAATATTACTTTAAATCATATTTTGCATCGTCCCCATTGGGACATACCCACTGGTCTAGGAAAAACAGTGCTACATGCTGTTTCATTTTTTTTCATGCATAATTATTTGCATTTTGTTGATCTGGATAATTAATACTTTACAGAGCTAATTTGCTGAGGGGATTTAGGGTGGGACATTGGCATATAAGGGTACTAAGCCTAGCCATATGCCGCAAGACATTTAGATATCCATATAAAATAGAAATTGGTGTCTATGTATGACTGGAGACCGAAATTCTCAGCAATGACTGATTAACTGAAAATCATTTGAAGAAACTAACAGTCTGAAGTTTTCTTTTGTGAATCTCTAAACACTCACTTTTTATCAATTATAAAGCAACACATAACCTCTAAGCAATCAATGTCTATTACACTGGCCTAATTATAACACCAACTTCAACAAATCTTGGAAAAAAGATTTAAAGGCAAAAAAGTACACATGTTGTTTCACTTTCATTTAATCAGTTTCACCTGAACAGTATTCAGTTTGACAGATGTTGAAGTGACGGAATCCTATAAAGCTTACCTCTCTATGTCTTAGTGCAAGAATACTGGACAAAGCCACAAACATTGGAGGGGCAAAGGCTCAAAATCAGGGATAGATTTTAAATATCATTCTTATAAAATCAAAAAGTTGATAGAATAACATGTTTTGCATTAACATACTAGGTTTCAAACTCAAATTTCTCATTATTTTTTTTTACTTCAGTCTTCAATGGTTTGGCAGAAAACAACACATTTTATGAAAAATAGACCTACAATACAAAGCAAATATCTGGACAGTCTGTAAACACCTGGACATTTGACAAGTATACTGTAGAGATCCATGCTACTGGTATTAGAATAATGACATAAATGCAAAAAATAAATAGATAGAAAGCAAACATAAAGAGAACAGATATGCAAACATTTAACCCTTGCTTATTAAAGTACTTATTAAAGTAGCAAGATATTAGTAAAGCTTTATTACCAGATAACACGAATATGACACATTTGCCTTAATTTGTTTCTAAGATCAATTGTTAGCATGCTAATAAATCAGTTAGGTAGAGAACATTGGTACAAAAAGGAGACAAGTGAACTGGAGAGGTTAAGCGGATGTTAGCTTTTAAGCAAACATTTCTTCAGCAGAAATACAGTATGTACAAAATAAAGATGCATTTAGCATGAAGTAAGTTTCATGGGGGGGTCAGATGGATAAGTGGATTACAAGTAAGTACATTGGGAGGTTGGGTGGGGCATAAATCATTAGGAGGCTAAATAAAGAATAGCATGAGAGAGAGAGCATATTTAAGCAGTAACTCTCATTTGTGTGTGGGTAGTCCAGGACAGCTTGGTAACCATTTAAAAATGTCATGACCAGTTAGAGCTAGACCCGAAGCATGGAGAATGAATAGCCAAAAAATGGACTTACATAAATTAAATCCAATATAGCTATTTCTCAGAATATTCCCTTTCTTCTGAGATGTGGCACTGTCAGGGTTAGTGTAGATACATCTTTTGGATGGGGGTTAGTCCCCACAAAGGGAAGTGCAGGGGATTGCCTTCCTCCAAAAAAGAAGATTTTAGAAGAGGAGTGATGTTCAAGATTCCCTCTTCTACTGCATTTCCAATCTTTTTTTCAGTGCATCAGTACTCTGTATTACAAGCACCGATATTTCAATGGGGAGCCACATGACTTACCACGGTAAGTGCAGTTTGATGAGGGTGAAGTCCAACTGATTAAACAAAGTAAGCCGTAGGTAATCCTGATTTGCCTGGTTCCAAAAGCTTGTAGTTGCTGTTATATAGTAATATTACTTAAAAATGAATAATTGTACCATTTTAAAATAATTTGCAAGATTCAGCCAGCACCATCTTGTAGCATTAATTATCATGAGGCAGTGGTTTTAACTTTTTTGAGGCTGTATATAAAGAGACTACTTAAGCATTTCAAATAAATGTTTTTACATTAACATTTATTTCAGATGCATATATAGTCCTATTATGTGTCACTATTACGGAATTAAACAAACACTAAACAAAATTGTTACTCATCTCCAAAAACATGAATATACCCCAATGTCTTAGCTTCGAGAAATCTTTGCCTGTCCTCTTTATTCTTTTTGACCTAACCAATGAGGCTAGAGTGCTAATATGCTTCACATAGGCAGGGCATGTACATGCTGATGGCTGATGCTTGCACAGTGCATTATATTAAGTGCACCTGATGCCACTGCTGATTTAAACATTCATTAGCTTGTATGTGTCCAGCTGTTTTATTTAGGATGCCTGTGCACTACAAGAGCATGTGTTAGACTTTTTTTTATCAGTTTTACTTAATTTTATATTTTGCTTTCTTCTAGGTCATTAACTGTTGTATCCGATGGTTGGATTTTTTGTTACTATATGCAGCTGCTTGGCCTTCATTTATCTACTTAGTGATGTGAAGACTATGGTAGCTATAGCTTTTTTTTTGCTAACAATGACATATCATTGCATAAGTACAGTGAAACAGTATTTACATTTTTTAGTTAGCCAGAGAAAATACTCAAGTGAACTGCAACTGAGATGTATCAGGAAAGCCACAAGATAAGCAAAGAGCAAGAGACAGTGAGTCAGCTTTGGTTCAGATAATGGTGCTAGATGGTACGGATTATACATATGCAGCATTTTGTTAGATGAGAAAGTCTAAAAATCCTATAAATAAATAAGTGAGCTGGTTACAGGTTTTAGGAATGTATTGGCATGCAACCTTGTTAGCTGTCTTAATAGCCATTCTATGTACCTGAAGTAAGGAAGAGATTTCAGATGTGAGGTTACTATTTGATAGTATTACGTGCAGTTTAATATGTAAATGGATAAAATTAGTCCTTGGCTGCTCCAAGCCATTTAAATAAGTGAGAGGTGCAGTATCCTGTTGCAGATGGAGTGCTGAAACCAAGTTTTTGTAACAACAGCTGTATGAGTACATCCAAGGATCAGGAAGTTCTACATATCATGCAGTTTAGCACGGTGTAGGCCCAATAACATAAGCAATGCCTTCAACAGCCTTGTTTTAGTAAAGCAGTAAAACAGTAAATAAAACAAGACTACTTCTTCAAAAAAATCTGCTTAATGCACCACTTTAAATACCTGTTTGAAAAAGTTACATGTTACATAAAGACCAAAAAATTGTTCATAAATAGTTCACATCATAAAATTCATTTTTAATTTTAATAACCTTTGGCTACAAATATTATCATTAAGTCTAGGTGGCTTCACAGCAGTGAATCTAACCTGCCTGCCCCTCCTTTTTTATATGAAATTGTTGATGTGTGTGTCTCTCCAATCATATTACAAACTGCCAGTGAAATAAAGTAAAACACTTATTAACATCTTTATTAAAATAACACTTAAAATATAGGCACACATACATTAATAGAAAAGAAAACAAACTACATTGACATTCTTTTCAATTTACAACATTACACATTACATGTTCTGTTTAGGTGGGGTTGCCGCCTTTCTTTGTGGCTGAAACCAGATCAAAGCCACACTCCTCACACTTCCCCTAATACTATCCATCTCCTCTTCTCACTCCCACCTACTTCACACTTATTTTGTAATGTCACTCACACTTCAGAGGTAGGAGGAATTTCCATTTTTCCTGGTTTCCAGTGCAATTGCATCACATTAATGATGTTTTTCTTAAATAAAAACAGTATAATCAGAGATTTAGCAAACTTTGATAGTCTGCTTGCTTTTTTAAATCAGAATACTGGAGTTTATACAGTGTTCTCCAGACTAGGGTTGCCACCTTTCATAGTGGCTAAAACCAGACTTAGGCCATACCCCTCACACTTCGTATAACCCTGCCTATGCCCCACCCACTCCCCACCCATTTTGTGACATTACCATGTCATCACATGAGGAGGATGCCTTCTTTTTCTGATTGTGATGCCTTTTCTCTGCAGATTTACTATGTTTTTTTTTTAAAGCATGGTAAATCCACTGGTTTAACAAACTCCAATAGCCTGTTTCTTTTTTGAAAGAGAATACCTGAGTTTTTTTGCAGTGTTTTCTGGACTACTGAACAATCAGTTTAATTTCTGGATAGTTTTGAAAAAAACAGATAGCTGGCAATGCTATTCCTGACTACTAGGCAATTGATTTGATTTTCAGATAGTCCAGAAAAATCAGATAGGTGTTAACGCTGAGCCATTATCTGACCTGCTAGCCCCACCCCAGGTGATATGACCATGCCCCTCACTGTGGGTACCCCATCCCATTTATAAAACCACATCCAAAATCAACAATCTTGATTTCCACAATCCACATGAAGTTATTGTAAGCAGCATCTGTACAACGAATCATGGAAATTATCTATAAAGAACAACATTTTTTTATTAAGGTGGACAGAATAGAAGCACATAGAATTGCATTGCCCACTGTGTGAAATGCTGTGTGAAATGTGTAGCTCTCCAAGTTTATACTTAGTTCTGTAAACTTTAGAAGTATAAGTGACTGTGAAAAAATAGATAAAAAATGTAAATGGCACATTTCCTTATCCCAGTGAGGAGATCCCAGCCAAAGGAGCACTTGATGTATTATATGCTTCACAATAAACTAATTATTACCACACATCATTGCTGAATATTACAACTCATTGTTGACTGCTGACATAACTTTGGTGCACCTTAACTAGCTACATAACTTATGTAACATAACACGTAAAAAGGTTGTTGCCCTAATTATTAAGGCTAAACATGGATTGTTATCAAAATGCTGTCAGGTACCAGCAGTCAAAATATATTCAATAATGCAGAAGGAAGCATATATGAACATATGCGGAAATATGTGCAACTAATTTTAAACCAACATGTGCCAGTGTAGGCGAGTTGTTGATGGAAGGGATTATGCCAGAAAGTAAATCATGGAACCAGCATATGGTAGGTCACTAGGCTAGCTGTCAGATTGTTGAAGTCTTGCTGGTAATGTTTTGCAAATGAGAATTTACACAACAAGGAAAAATCTCTTTAAATAGAAAGGATCCACTCAGTTAAAGGTTGCATTCTACTGTTTTAACATTTTTATTAACATCACACACACTGCATAGTGACTACAGAACACCTTCAATTACAACAAAATAAAACAAACCATTACAAATTCTTCTCTGTGCACCTTATATAAATATGATTTTTGTCTTAACGATTATTCTATGCAACAATATAGAGTGCTTAAAGTGTGAGAGATTATTCCTTATTAACATTATTCTGTATGTGTTTCCTCACATATTTCATTTATTTCTAATGTAGTTTACTCTTTCAGTTTTCTAAAGATCCCACCTCCAGTTTTTATCTTTTACATCAACAAAAAAATTCAGTTACAGTTAGTTTTGCTTATGATTTCTATGTCCTAGTAATTACTTTTTGGCAGCCAATAGCATTAAACTTAATAGGACCTTGTTACATCTAGGCAATTCAGTTTCTATATCAGAATAATTTCTGTAATTGTAATAATTATCTTCCATAACATTTCTGACAAAATACCCTGTTGGGAATTTCAAACATCGATTAACTTAATACATTCCCAAGGAAAAAATATGGCAAGAACCACTGATGCATGTTAAAACTTACTAGAATTTAATGTAGTTAGTGCTTTCGTGAAGTACAATGACTAAACTTCATCAGACAAAAGTAAAGCACTAATGTAAGAACCTTATATACTCACACAAAGCTGTCACATGATATTAATCAGCTGATCATTAAACACTTATATAAAAAGTGATGACATATCTACGTCTCTGACTTGTAAAAATATGAAATTTTATAATCTTTATATATATTGTGTGTGCGTGTATATATATATATATATATATATATATATATATATATATATATATATATATATAAATGTTATAAAACATATAACAAAATAAAAAATGTTAATATTCAAACTTTACACTATTCATCTCATTAAACCTTTCATTTTCAAAATACAAGTAATGGAACATGTGTCATTCATACCAGGTTGCCTAAAAGCATCTAATTTAAGTTGCCATAAGCGTTTCTGCTATTCCAGTCATAAAGATAATGGTCTCTCCCTCTCCTGGGTTCCACATGGTCTATAACTTTAAAGAGAATGGAATGATCTGGGTTGTTGATATGTTTTGCCAAGGCATTATCTGTTTTTTTATTTCTAATAGGGTACAGATGTTTGTACAGTCGTTCCCTCTGCTTCCTGTCTGTTTTTCCTATAAAACAACTTGGACAGAGCTTATATTTTGCTAGGTATATTATGCTCTTGGAGTTACAGTTGTATCTGCCTCTACATGTGAACCTCATTTCTCTTATTTGAAAAAAGGTCCCTGTATCAATGAATCTACAGGAAGGCATGCTTTGCATTTATACATGCCCTTCACTTTGGAATGATCCCGTTTTTTCTGTTCCAAAAGTTATTTTCAAATGTTGGCCTCTTTTATAAATAATCCTCAGGGAAACAGTTAATTTGTATCCTATTGTTTCTTCCACAGAAATTAAATTCCAATTTTTAAATAAAATCTGCCTCAGTGATGTAGCATCCTTACTAAATGGTGTTATAAAAGTTAAAGAATAATCAATTTTTGGATTCAATAGCTCTGGGTTATTCATTAAAATAGCTATCCCTGTTTGATTTTGGTGATTCAAAATAGCCCTAAAATGACCTGATGCGCGCACACACACACACACACACACACACACACACACACACACACACACACACACACACACATACACACACACACACACACACACACACACACACACACACACACACACACACACAATTACTTATGTAGCATTTCTAAGAACTTAAAGGCACTGAAAAGATATACGTATTACTTGATTCATTAGAGTCATCCCATAAGTATTAGATGTGATGACAATGATGATAATGATGATGATGATGATGATGAATAATTACTTCCTGCTAAAGATGCATTCTTGAACATTTATTAAAATGCCTCCTCTAGTCTTCGTTCCTACAAGAGGAAAACATGTTACTTGAAATTACTATGAAATCTTCTGCTTACTTGTATAGCACTCATGCTCTGGGGAAACGTTGAATAGCATCTCAAAAATAGAGTTTTAAGGTATTAACAACGCTCAGTAGTTACAGCAAACTGGGTTAAAGGATTGAACCAGTTTTTTTTCTTATATGGCCCACAAAAATTATAAGAAAGAACATCATACATAACCAACTAGTATACAAACACTTTCAAGTTAATTAACAAATAAATATACAGAAATATTTTAACTTTTACAGAGGTAAGCATAATGCAGAAATCCAATGTCCTCGCTCAAATCAAATAATGTGTGCATTTTAGTTCTGTGGGCTTTACTCCGGAGGAAAGGGAAGTGAGGTTTGGGCGATGGAATGAATTAGCTCATTCCATTGAGGAGATCCAGTGGCTGAAGATGACTGCTGTCTGTAATTAATTAACCAGTACAAAGAAATAGAGAGAAAGAAAGAGGGAGAGAGAGAGAGAGAAAGCTGGAAAGATAGGCAGGAATAAAAATGTGTTTATTTATTTATTTACAGTTATTTAGCAGAACAGGCCAGCTGAGAATTAAACCAAGTTTCAGCAGAGACTGGGAGAGAAAATCTCCTGGCTACATACAAAAATTAAACATGCACTAAAATCAAAGAACTCATAGGGTTGGAACACATATATAACATGGATTAAACAGACAGATTAACAACAGTTTACTATACATAATGATTAACTCTATAAAATATATGCACTGTCAGTTGATGCTTCCCAGTGGACAGAGAGTTACAGAATAATGAATAATGAATGAAATAAGGGCAAGTGCTAGAAAGTAGTTTAGGTGGGATAGCTTATATTTAACAAAAAAATTACCTTCACCAATCTTTGGAAGCAAACCATTACAACATCCCATTATAAAACAGGTGACTTGACTTGCTTGAACAATCACAAAAATATTTGCCTAATATAAATCCCTGATAGGGAATGTAGTCTTTATCTGCAGCCCAAACATTTTCTTGGCCTCATTTCACTGCATTACCTTTCCCTTTCTAGTTATTTGATCCCAAATACATTTTTCCTTTGCCAGTTTTCTCCAGTAAATTCGGGCCTCCTCTTGCCTATTTTCTGTACCCCTTCTTCCAGTCAACCTTACAGGTAAAATCGCCTTTCTCTAATCATGTGTTGGCATATTTCTTAGAATATTTTCTGCAACTTTAAGAATATAATATTCTGTATGGTGATTATTATTCTTGTTAAGGATCTAAATCCAAAATTCCACTCTCTCCATATTTTTGTACCCCCCCCCCCCACATCATTCATTTCCACTTTGAATTATGACTTTCTGCTTGTGTTTTATCTATGAGCCTTAACTGTATAGCTCTAAAATACTCCTTCAAATTTGGTAATCGTAAACCACCTTGTTCTACTGGGATGATCATCTTATCCTACTTAACTCTTGTCCTTTTACCCTTGCAGATAATTTCCTCCAACTCTTTATTAATTATTGTCCTCAGCTTTTCCTCTGGTTTATAAAAACATGTCTGGCCTTTATATAAAACTACAGGGACTAAAACATTTTCACTGATTGTATCTTACTATCCATAGCCATAAACAAGAGCTTCCTGTTTCTCAGGTTTTGTATTATCTTTTGTTTAGTCTTTGCCCACATATCCTTAGGGGCCATAACAAAGGCCTTTTTAATCCACACTCCAAAATACTTCATATGTTTTTATATGCATGGGTATTGTAGAACCAAGTCATTAACGGATACATAGTTTATGGCTTTGTTTTATCTCATTAATTTTATATCTTGAAAACACTTGAAACTGTTTTAAAATGTTCCAAAACACTGAGATATCATTTTCTGAATTAATCAAGTAGAAACTAATATCATCTGAAATAAAGCTAACTTTTCTTGATTACCATATCAATTATATCCTTGAATTTCTGAGTCCCTTATTTTCTCTGCCAATTGCTCTAAATACAAAACAAATAACAAAAGAGAAAGACGATACCCCTGCCTAGTTCCTCTGTCCAAACATAACTTATTGGAGAGGAGCCCACTCATTTTAATTCTTTTCTCTGATTCTTCGTATATCCACCTAATTAACCTTATTATTGCATCAGGTAATCCAAATGCCTCCATTATGTTATTCACAAATCCCAGGTACTCTGTGGAATACTTTCTCTGCATCAAGACTGAAAAACAAGAGTGATGTTTCCTTATATTCTGCTTCCCTTTGGATCATTATAGTTCTGTTAATATTGTCAAATGTTTGCTTCCTCTCCACAAAACTACATTGATCTGCAGCTATCAATTTTGGCAAGACATCTGCCATTCTTTTAGCTAGTCCAGTCATAAATACTTCATAATCATAATTTAAAATTGAAATGGATCAATAATAAGAACTTCTTGAATTTAAATCACACCTGTGCAATAAAAACATTATTATCATCTTTGCTTCATATATTATATACATGCTTGCAAATTTACTGAAAAACAGCATGGAGGACATGGCATTTACAAACAAGGTCCTTAAAGTGGTATATTTGGTGGATGCTTCATTCTTAAGAAATCGTTCAAGAAGAAGGAACAAAATTTCTAAATATTTTTAAAACTGCATCTGTTGGTCATTGTGGAATTATTTATTCATTTGTTTGTTTGTTTGTTTGTTTTTATTGAGCAGAGCCACCTTAATGCAGGCTGGATTAGAATTTGTTAAGTTGGAATGCCAAACAAACAAACTTTTTCTAAAACAATACTATGGGGGCAGAACAAGTCTTAGCCTATACACATAAACACTGAGAAGAGAGATGGAGGTCATCCTTGGCAAGGCAGAACAGACTGTCAAGTATCACCTCCCATGTTGATAAATAAGCTTTGAGAATCCTCATGGAAGAAGATGTGTAACCATGGGACTCACTAATTGTGGGTGAAGGTGTAAGTGAAGATGTATTAAAGTATGTCATGTTATGTGAAGAAGATTTGTTCAAATGAGGTATTGGCAGCTCAGGTAATGACTTTTTTAACAACCTTGGCAAAAAGTCTGCGTCTTGTTAGACATAGTCACAGTTATTTTGTAGTTATGATGTCTTGTTAAGCTGCTTATTGATGTGTGGTGTGTGACAGGTTAGACTCTGAATTTAACAAATATTTCTGCTTCTCACAAATAGTATGGGTAAATGCTGCAAGCAACGGATTGCCAATAAATATGAAGACGTTGCTACACTGCTTCAGAGTTCCTAAAGTAAGCAGCCTTGCAATAGAAAGAGACAAAGCAGGTTTCAAACCCATGTCAACAGAGGCCAGTGCATGACTAGATATTAGCAATGACAACTGGTGTGCTACCACAAAGACTAAGTATTAAAGGACCCTCAACTGTCCTACAGTCAAGCAAGTGAAGCAGATCATGAAATATTGTTTCATCTTAGAGGACCTTAGAAAGCAGGAAGAAATGAAAGAAAGTGTAGTTACACCTGAACATCCCAGTGCAGGAGTATGGAATTAACTATTTTAATGTTATAATTAAAATACAGTTCAACATGCACTGTTGCACTTAATGTAGTAAACCTACTTTTATGTGAAACAATGGCATATGTAAATTAAACCCAGTAAGTGCAACAGGATTCTAACATGCTCAGTGCATCATAACGAAGCATGGCAAAATACTGTCCATACATCTAAGCCCCTTATATACTCAGCAAACACCCACCTAAAGGCGAAACATGACAATAAGCAACAAAGAAACAAAAGAGAGGCAATAGTTAAAAAAAAAAAAAAAAAACTAAGGATGACCAGAAGCCAGTTTAGGCAAGCAGAGGTGGAACCATTACTCCTCTCAACATTAACAACATCCACAATCACCACACTCAACATCAGCAAAAGTCAACCCAAAGTTAGTTACCTGCTCTCTTGTCCAAACCTAGGTAAAGAAAAGGCAGATAAAAAATGCAATTAGCACAGCAGGTCCAACCCAGGTAAAACAAGGGCAGTAGTCTCTCCTTTGATAGTCACATCGCCACAGTAGTCAGGAAGTCCTTCTACATGACACACCTCATCATAAAAGGGTTCTCATCCAGGAAAAAAGAGGTCATTGTTCCCCTCTACTCATCACTCATTAGACCAATTGTAGAGTACAATGCCCCTTTTGGAATATACCTCACAAGATATCTGCAGCAGCTGGAAAGGCCACAGAAGTACCTCACAAAGAGAATTACTGGCCTCAAACAAATGCCCTACACTGACCGCCTCAAAAAACTCCAGGTTTACTCCGTAGCATATCGCCTACTCCTAGGTGATCTCCGCCTAACATATAAAGCTATGTCAAACCCAGAGTTGTTGGACATGCTACACCTAAAGAAATCCCAATCCCTCCGAGCTACATGCTCTAGGGACCTAAACCTTGTCACTACAATAAACAGGACATGCTAGAGGGATAGATTCCTGTCCCAGAGACTTCCTATACTCTGGAAAAAGCTACCCATCTATGTCAAGCAAAGTTCTTCATTAGCACTCTTCAAGAAAAATCTTGATGAGTGTATGGGAAATAGGAAATACACCCCGGGGATCACTTCTATGTCTCTGCTGGACAGTGGCACAGGAAAATAACTTTCTTGGGTGGCGTAAGCTATGGAACCTTGCTGGCTTGGCTTACGTAGGCCCTTGGGCCAATAGCCTAGTACCTATCTATGAACCTGTGAAGCTATATAAAAATTGAATTAGTGCAACCAGACCTCAACCAGCTCAGTAAACCACAGCTTTGCACTATAAAGCACCAACCCAAGCTATGCAGCCAAGCTGGTAATATACAAGATAAACATCAGTCCAAAGGGGAAAATGCAAAAGAGAAAAATAAGAATAACTGACAACCAATTAGTTAGAAACATGTATGACAAACACCATCCAATTCAAACAGAAGAGGGGACACCAATTTTCTTCTCACCAGGAAAAACAATGACAACCACCAGACACAAAATCAGAAATGGTCAACCCCACACCAAGTTGCTTACCTTCTGTTTAGTCCAAGCTAACATGAAATGTGGACAGATAACAAAAAGCAATTAGCACAGCAGGTGCAAATTAAGAACAGAGACAGCTAGATAATAAAAATAATCCAGTGTGTGCAACAGATCTAACCCAAGTGAATCAACTGTAATACAAAAACATGATAACTGATAAAGAAAGAACACGGAGTATTGCTTGCTAAAATATAGTTCTGATAAAGGTAAACTTTACCCTGTCTGTCACAAAAAAAAAATGATAATTGTTACACTTTCAACACTGAAATTTAACAATAAAAAATTCAGTGTATAAGGAATATAAGTATGAAAAATGTTTGGTTTCTTCTAAGTACTAATATTGCTAAACAGCATGGAGATTCACCTTACTTCAACTGTTTCCCTGAGTTATTGAGTGGGCAGGAGTTATAGTAAGGTAATGACAACTCCATTAAGTGAGTATATCAAAGGTTTTTCTGTTTGCACTTTTACAGTCAAACGTCCCAATTATAAATGTAGCATCATGAATGAGGGCATTTCATTTACCCCCCCCCCCCAATCCTGCAACTCTGTCTGTCTTTCTCTCTATTTATTTTTGATCATGTGTTTCATTTTTGAATATCACTCCCATTATTACTTTAATCCCTTCAATTATTGAGACCATCCTTCACTGCCAGTACCTAGTGATTGCATTCTTTGCTGACAGCATAAAAAGGGCCAACAATGCCATTTCATTCTTTGCCCATTTCATATTCCACTTCCTAGTAAATAAGAAACTGAGATACTGGCACCTTTCCTGCCCTTATTTTCCCAGTTAATATCCACATGGCCCTCACGGACCTGAGTACTTGACAATTCCAGCAGGAGTTCAGCCAGTGCTTAGCTTATGCATACTCATACTTGTAACCACCGAGTGTTAGGAATGTCTTGTTCAATGTCTGGAGTACATAACAGCAATACACAAACTTTTCTATCAAAATGTTCTAAGTACTTGTGATGTATCTAAGAAAGATACATAAACTATTTCCATCTCACTGGATCTGGCATTAAGGTTAAAGTCATCTTCCCCTCTTATTGCCTTCCATCACATATAGACTTTCACCACTGTGTTGCTAAGCAAATGCTTCACTTTAGCTGCAGTCAGCCTAGCTTTCATTATAAACCCTATCTAACACTCTTACGCTCCACTGGGAAAGACAGCCACCTCATTGTACTTAACACAGTAAAACCATTCATCTTTATCTCCAAAACATTCTCTGCTATAAGCTAAACCTGGCCTGGCACAGTGTATATGACAGAAGAACCCGCTCACAGTTCTACACCCAATACTTGACACAAACCAGCAGGCGCCTGCTCACCAGCCCAGTCCAATTCCCCAGGTATCTAATTATCCCCTCCACATTTCAATCAACTGTTACTGATTACAGAAGCAGCTATCTGTCCAGGTGCTCCATTAACAAAGGCAACAGCTAAACATGTCTGTCCTTGGTCTGCTGTTTTCCAGCAAAGGGTCTTACAGTGACCCTCCTAGGAATCTACCAGCAAATAATAAAGAAGCCTTATCTGGGCTGATTTAAAGTATAACTCATTATTAGACACTCTACACTTCCAATAAAAGGTAATATGACCTTATCCTAGGCCACTCAAGATGTTTCCTCTCAATAGGAATGAATATTCTTAAGCATGTTAAAAGAAAATTGAAAACAGGAGGAAGATCTTTGCAAGATCACTGTTCAAACACTAATCCCTAAGAAGAGTCTGAAAACAATAATAGTTTGTATCTGCATGAATAGAAAAGGAGCAGAAAACCAAACACCTCAGACGGAAGGCAAATCTATACAAGACCAAAACAAGATACAGACAAACATGCACCTAGTCAAAATAGGGGTAGACCTGTAACAAGCAGTGTACCCCAGGGATCAGTCTTGGGAATTTTGCTGTTTGGGATATACTTCTCAGAGGTGCAGGCCAAATCTAGTGGGCTATGGCTGACCAAGTTTGCAGATGACTGCAAGCTGGGTGCTGTCATCAGTTCCCCTAGTGATGTGGACAACCTTCAAGAGGATCTCAAACAGACAAATGACTAGTGCCAGATACATGGGCTCAAACTGAATGCCAAAAAATGCATCATCATCCCTTTTGGGGAAAATGACATCTCCACAAATTATCACATTGATAATAAGGCACTAAGCACGCAATCAGTCATGAGGGACTTGGGGACCCAGCTTGATAGCATACTGACTTTTGACCACCATATTACCTCCATTGTATGGAAAGCTTCCTACATGGCCCATCTGATTAGTAAGGGTATCTCATCCAGGGACAGAGTGTCATAACATCCCAGTAATCTTCCCTTATAAGATCTATTATTGAGTACAATGGCCCTTTCTGCATGTACTTCACAAAGCACATGCAGCAGCTGGAGAGACCACAGAGGTTCCTCACCAGGAGAATCCAGGGCCTCAAACATCTACCCTACACAGATAGGCTAAAAGCCCTGTCTCTCTATTCAGTCTCCTACAGACTCCTCAAAGGTGACCTCTGTCTGGAATACAAAGCAATCTCAGACCCTGCCCTGATGGGACTGTTGCATATCCGCAAGTCAAGCTCCACTCAAGTAACCCGCACGAGCAACCTCGACCTGATATGTTACATCAACAGGACTTGTTGGTGTGACAGATTTGTGTTCCAGAGACACCCCCATTTTTGGAATAGACTCTCCCTCCATGTAAAGCAGAGTACTTCATTAAATCTTTTTAAACGCAACCTGGATAAATGGATTGGGAACAGAAAATACACCCCTGGGATTCCACCTGTGTCCCTGTTTGACAGTGCCATAGGGGGTTCACTTGTTGGAACATGGGCAAAATTCTTGGCTAGGCTTGTAAGGGCCTCTGGGCCAACAGCCTAGTAACTTCCTATGATCCTATGATCCTATGATACAGACATTAAAAAAAATAGAAAAGAATATGAGCAAAATACTGAAAATGTTCACTGATATTAAAGACACAACTTATCTGAAATATACTGTTACAGACCAGCAAACTATCCTAAACAAAATTCAGGAATACAACAGAGAATGCTAAACACTAAAGAACATGGAAACACAACTGACAACAGATAAGGAAAAAATAATGTCAATAGATACCAACAACCACAGGCTACAAGGTCATCTGGATCATAGGTTTCAGCAGGCATTTGTTAGCTATGCAGCTGCATACTTTTATTTTTCCAGCAAAGGGGCACCAGAATCCTAACTTCATCTGTGTTTCTGTTTGTATGTTATTTTGTGTGCAAGTCATGTGAGTGCATATATATATATATATATATATATATGTGTGAGTGTGAGCAAGTCTGTGTGTTTGTGTGTGTGCAAGCATGCTCATGCCTTACTCCTGTGGTTTGGTCCCTGCTGAATCCATACCTCTTCAACTATTCCTAATTTTGCAAAACTTCCCAAGTTTTTTGTCATATTTTTGTCCTTTCTCTCATAAAAGGCTTGAATTTCTGGTAAATTTCTGAGGACTGCAGACAATGTAATAATGTCAGACAATGTTTTGTAATTTTTATTATTCAGAAAATGTATGTTGATGCAAAGTTAACTTTAAGTGAATTAGATATTTAAAAAATGTTCCTGATTTTGTCCTGCAGTTATTTTTGCTATATCCATTCTTTCTTTTGAGCAAAGAAGCAGAGAAGCATGTCTGGAATAATTCCTCTTAACTGTCCCTGAGTTTGTACAATAGCTCCGATTTTGCTCAATTTTTCCTTTTACCTGATTTTCAAATAAATCATTGAGTATTACTGACAAGTCAATGATGCTAGACATTAGACTTTCATATTTTTTATTATTCAGGAAATACATGTTGATGCAAAACATGTTGTTCTATTAACTTAAGTGAATTGGAGTACTATTAAAAATTGCCCCCTGCTTCCCCCACCCCATTATTTTTAGTTATGTTCACAATTCTTCACCAAGGAAGCTGAGAGGTATACAGGAAATCATACCTCTCAACTGTCCCCAATTTTGGAGAACACCTATAATTTTGCCTCATATTTTTTTTCCCTATTCATGATTTTCTGGTAAATCACTGAGAATTTCAGCCAAGTCAATAATGCCAGACATTAAAGTTTCATATTTTTTATTCTTTTGAAAATGCAGATTGATGTAAATCCTGTTGTTCATTTAATTGTATCACATTAAGTAAAGCCAATTGACTACCTGTCTAACAATGTACCGACCTTCTACTTTGATCCCACCTGTATAAGCTCCGCTAGGAAGACTTCTATCCACCTGTGACAAAGGAAGTTACTGCCAGCACAGCTATCTGGAATTTTGTAAATAATTCTATGTCATTTGTGAATATCAACATGATTTATATAAGATGCTTGTGTTACAGAAGTGTATGTTGAAAAGGTTTTTGCAAAGTGTTGTTTCAACTGTAACCACAGTGTACCCTACTGGAATAGAACAGAAATGTACATGCACTATTGTAACTGCTCAACTGTATATATTTTAATAGTGGAAACTGGAATACAGGAGGTTAACTTCAGAAAAAATAACTCATATTAAATTACTTTATGGCTACGCAATAAAAGACGGTATCTTTTGGTTGTCATTGCAGCCACAGACACAGAGTCTGTGTTGAGAAGCTTTCTGTATTGTCTTCTGAGTGAACTAATTACTACCTCTGAAAGTATGAAGGAATGCAATCGTTTTATGACTTCTAGAATCTGCCAAAGATCTGAGGTCTATGTATTTTCACAGGTAGATGCTAAATACTGCCAACTTCCAGCAGTGGGGGTTTCACCTGGGACTGAGTCAGATGACAAGAAATTATGTCATTTCGCAAGCTATCTCAGCAGTAATATTTGAGATATTAATTTTGAGATATTAATTTTGAGAACTCTCTGAGAGAGAGAAAGAGAGTGCATTATGTATTCTGTGTTGGACCTGACACAACAGGAACCATTCATCACACATCTGCCTTGATCTGATGAAGTAAGTTACTAGGGAATAGTATAATTCTCTTAGGTATAGTCAGAATATACCAAATCTTAGTTTAGATGTTTTTCTTTATTTATTTGCGACTGTCCTGCAATGTTGTTTTAAATATTTTCTGCGATTTTGAACTTTGATGTCACTGTGATTATATACTCAGCATTTTCTTTTCCTTTTATTATTTATTTATTGTTAAATATTTTTAAACCTTTCATTGCAGCTGATCTGTCTAGAGATATTTAAGTTTTGAGAGTACTTGTATATTTATTTGGTGACACTGTGTGGGCCACTTCTAATAGCCTTGCTCTTGGTCAAACTACCATTTGTATTAATATTAATATTATACAGTAAGACTGGACATCCTTTGTTAAGAGTCTTAAAGTAGCTGATAAGGAGTTGGCTGGTGGCAGTGATAACTACCTTATAGTCTGAGCAAACATCAAAATCTTTTCCCTTTCTTTCATATATTTTCTAATATTGCATTATCACTGTTATTTATTCAGTGTTATAAACACACACACACACACACACACACACACACACACACACACACACACACACACACACACACACACACACACACACACACACACACACACACACACACACAGTATTGCTTGTCTTTGCAATATTTCTTATTAATTTACTTGTCTAGTCTTATTTTTTTGGTCTGGGCTCAAACTGAAGTAAGTCCATCTGGATCTGTGTTCTACCACAATTACCAAATTGAATAAATAAAATAAATAAGTTAATTAGAGTAATATTTAAACAGTGTCCCAAATTTTGTTCATCCATTATTTTTGGCTATATTGAGAATTCAGTGGTGTACCAGATAGCATTGTTGCCTCACAGCAAAGGGTTTCAGGTTTCAATTCTCAGTTGGGGTAGTTTCTGTGTGGAGTCTGCATGTCCTCTCTGTGCTTGCATGGGTTTTTTTGAGGTGCTCCAGTTTCCTACCCCATTCCAAAGACAAGCAGTAGGTTGGTTGGACACTGTAAATTGGCCATAATGTGAGGGAGCATGCAAGTGTGTGGTGTGGAAGAACAACTATAGTAAGGCTAGCCACCCAGCAGTGTAAACCTTGGCTCTAGGTGATTATCACTGTTAAAGTGATGCCTGATCCCATGTGTAAAAATGGGAAAAAGGGGGTTCTGGATGGATGAAGAATTTTAGAGCAAACAAGATGAGAGGTACAGAGCCCTCCTCCCCATTACATTCTATATAAAAGTAACCTTAAAAAGGTGTATTTTGCTATGGGCAGTGTCTACTATTATCATTGCCCAGAATTTCATCTGTCTTCATGCCACAGAGAAAAAATAAGTACAAGCCACGAGACCAGTCTGGCAGATAACATTCCTATGGCAAATGCAGAGACCCCACAGAAAGAGAAAGAAGAAGAGAAGAGGTACTGTCTAAATTAAAATTGGGACTCCATTCCTTGCTTGTTTATTTGTATGTTTGTCTGTTTGTCTGCTTGTTTCAAAATAGCAAAGAAAAAATGTATGGGGTAGGAAGCAAGGTCAAACAATGGGATAAGAACTGACTGCATGAATGTAGAACTGAATGAATCTAGAAAAGTGCAGAGGAACATAAAGTAGATGCATAAGGGGTAGGAAAAGGGGGCAGCAAATCTAGACCACAGAGGATGTAATAATAATGATGATTATAATATGTAGTGGAAGGAATAGTGTAGAAGTATCAGAAGAAATAACCCAAGTAAGAAAAATATATACACATAATACCAATAAGCAGCAAAATATGAGATTGACAGACAGGGACCAGAAGTAGCTCATTTATGCAAACTGAAATCTAGTGAATAAGACCCTAAAGGGTAGGGAAGGAGGGCAGGGGTCAGAATAGGATGGAATAATACTGGCCAAGAAATGGACAGGAAAATAAAGAGAGGAGCAAGGGAGTGTTGCTGAGTTCTCAGTATGGAGCTGGACAATAAGGTGGTAACTCAGCACATGGAAAGGCAGGGCATGAGCTGTGTGGGGGGCTCAAGGATAGGAGATGAGAGGTTATGTCCAATCTAGATCAGGCTGGAAGCAGGGAGGGCAAGAGGAATATTAGGAAGGGGTGAAAAGGGATGTCACACAAGTCATGGCATGGAACATGAGAGAAATATCGAATCTGATCAAGAAGGCAAAAATATACAGAATGTGCATGTGGAGAGGCGGGTAGAGGTGGTAATACTGTAATAAAGTTGAAATTCAGACAAAATGAAAACTTAAACCTGAAGGGTTGTACAATGGTACAGACGAAACATGTGCAAAGAGGAGAAAAGATATGGGTGTTAACATACTCTGAGAAAAGCTTATGCTTAAACCTAAAAAATAATAACAAACTGATGTTCTTTCTTTCTAAAACCAGCTTCCAAAACTCAAATATTTTGCTATTTCCTCTGCTCAAAACATAAAACTTGACAGCGTTCAATATGCTTATAAATAGTGTCATAAAGAAAACTTATCAAAAGCTTGGGGAATCTACACAGAGCCAAGTCATTTCTCAGTGGCCTAGGTCATAAATCTAGTGCACATACTTATCTCCTTCAAACAGTCCTATATGTTTCCCTATCCTTGTCAACATGCACAATATCCTCCTAGGAAAAGTTGAACAGTGCAACAATAAAACTGACAGATTCTCTGCTAATTTACCTAACACATCCCATGACTGTCTTGCTTTAAAAAAACTAGATAGAGCTTCCAAACTATCTTAAATTCCTTCTGCTGAAAACAATCATTCCAAATTTCACAACTCAAATGAGTACCCTTCCTGAACACGCTCCTGCAGTAGTAGAAACTTCTCTGCTCCAAAAATAAATTCCAACCCTAACAATCTAAATCCCAGAACTTGTCAGGGGATGCTCTTTATTCCAATTATGTCTCCAAGATATGAAATACTATACCCAGCCCATTTAGGGAAATATACAATAAATATAGTATTAAATTAAATCTTTCCGCTTATCTCCTAAATACTAAATTATGTCAATCATTTATCCCAGCTGGCTGACTATTATCCTATCAACATTTTGCTTGCATATGCCTCTCTTCTTTTTACTAGTATCTGTAACTACAAACTCTAATTATACCCTAATGATATCCTCCCCTTTCATCTACCTCTTCCTACACAAATTTTCCCACCCTCTTTTATCTTTCTAAGATCAACATATGCTACTACTTTTGAACTATCAAATAACGAAAACCATTTTTGGTATATTTACTGACTAATTTGTAATGTAATATTATTACTTCATTGTAAAATTTGTATATTATTTATTCATGCTTGTATGTAACTGCATACTATTGTGTCTGTCACTCGTTTTGCCAAAATATCATACTGGCTCAGCTATGATGTACTTCATAAATGTTTTTCTGTTTGTTAAGGAACTTTTCTCCCAGAGCCTCCACTGAATGGGATCTTGCATGGCCCATTGGGACACTCCTGATAAACAATTGCAATAAATAAACAATAAAGAATGAAAGAAAGAAATAATAGCATGTCCACTCTGAGGACAATTCTGCACAAACTGAAAATAAGGATTGCGGATAGAACTATAGGGAATGGAAAGGCACAGGATCCAATTAGCCAAAGAACAGAATACAAGACAACATGGAGGTAAAGTAAAGGAAATGAGAATTAGTAGTGCTTATCTGACGTGCTGTTCTCTGCCTACTTCTGATCTCTGTCTGCTTTTGATTTTGGATTGGAGTTATTCATTTAAGGTTTGGTTATTTCTATTTTTTTATCTTTTTCTTACATTGCATTTTGTTTTGTTTTAAGGTTTTTGTTCTTTTTGGAGTTTTAAGCAGTCTTGACTAGGGTCAGTTAGAAAATAACTCTTTTGCAGATAATGAATAATATCCAGCTAATTAGTGGGTGGAGGTGAGAAATAGCATTACTCATTTAACTACATATATTTAGTGGTATCTTTATTTAGCTGTAGTGCTGGTTTCCTTTGCTGCTCTTTGTCTGACTATTGATGATCTCTATCTGCCTTTGATTTTTTCCAACCACTCACCCTACTACTGCTGCTGTGCTTTCAGACTTGGTGGCTTTTGAGTTACCTGTCCCTACTAAAGATCTGATTATTGACACTCGTCTCTGAGCACTGAAGGATCATCTGGGAAGATGCTCCTCCTTCGTTTCTTAAACCTGAATTATCTTTTGCTTCCTACCTTCCTACTTACTAAAGAAATTACACTTTATTCAGCTGCTTTTACTGTATTTGTGCTTCTTCCTACTTTATTTAGCTTTTTGTTGTACGTTCTTAAAGTGTTCAGTTGCATTAATCCGCTGCATTCATTACTGTTTGTTAGTAGCCTGATTATATTGTAACTGTTATTCTAAGCCTCTTTGCTCTGATTTAAGCACTTGGGCTCCAAACTATTTATCTTACATAAGGGAGGTTTGTGGTCTACACTCTTCTGTCAGCAGAGATAGCTTATACCTTTCTGCATTGGGAATTGCCAGTAAAAGCTTTTTGAGCCTGTTATTCTAAGTGTCTTTGTTCTGTTTTAAGCACTTGGGCTCCAAACCAGTTATTTTACATAGGAAGGTCTGTGGTCTATACTCTTGTGGCAGGAGATGATAGCCTACACTTTTCTGAGCTGGGAATTTCTGTTTGAAGGCTTATTGTGTTTGTTACTTTAAAAGTGTCTTATTTCTAATTTATGCATTTGGACTCCAAACCAGTTATTTTAAGTTAAGAGGATTTGTGGTCTAGACTCTTGTGGGAGGAGAGGGTAGCTTCCACCCTTCTGAGCTGGGTCTTTCTGGTGAAGGCTTATTGTGCCTGCTATTCTAGGCTTCTTTGTTCTAGTTTAAGTTATTTTATATTAGAAAGGTTTATGGTCTATACTTTTGTGGCAGGAAAGGATAGCCTAGGCTCTTCTGAGCTGGGGATTTCTGGTTGATGGTGTATTGTCTATGTTATTCTAAAATGTCTTAGTTCTGGTTTAAGCATGTGGGCTCAAAACCAGTTATTTTACATTAAAAAGGTTTGTGGTCAGCATTGTTGTGGGAGAAGAGGGTAGCTTCTGAGCTGGGAATTGCTGGAGAAGACTGTTGTACCTGTTATTCTAGGTGTTCTTGTTCTGGTTTAAGCACTTGGGCTCTAAGCCAGTTACTTTACTTTAGTAAGTTTTGTGGTGTATACTCTTGTGGCAGAAGAGGATAGCCTATACCCTTCTGAGCTGGGAATTGCTGGTTGAAGGTGTATTGTGTCTGCCATTCTAAAAGTGTCTTAGTCCTGGTTTAAGCACATGGGTTCAAGCCAGTTATTTTACATTAAAAGTTTTGTGGCCTACATTTTTGTGGGATGAGACAGTAGCCTCCACTCTTCTGAACTGGGAATTGCTGGTAGAAGCTTATTGTTCCTGTTATTCTAAGTGCCCTAGTTCTGGTTTAAGCACTTGGGCTCCAAAGCAGTTATTTTACATTAGGCCACATTGTAGCCCATGCTCTTGTGGCAGGAGAGGATCTCTGATGCCCTTTTGAGCTGAGCATTTCTGGTTGAATATGTATTTTGTCTGTTATTCTAAATGGCTTTGTTCTGGTTTAAAAACGTTGGCTCCAAACCAGTTATTTTACATTAGGAAATGTTTGTGGTCTACACTCTTGTGACAGTAGAGGATAGCCTTCTCCCTTCTGAGCTGGGAATTGCTGTTGTAAGTTTTATTTGGCCTTTATTTGATATCCTAGAGGGCTAGCTTGTTTAAAACTTTGAATATTTGCACCTGGGGTGTCTGGTGACATTTGGCGACCACACTACCTGAGAAGAGTGTTTCTGTGTTATATACCTGCACTTTTTGACCTTTTTACAGTATTTAGTTAGAATTGCTGCTCTCCATGCAGCTGCTTCTAGCAGTGATCTGTATGGTTATTATCTTGCAGAGAAATTCTACCTTGTAATCTGTGTAGACATGATCTCTTGTAGTGTAAATTTCCCTGAAAGTATCCTTAACATCTAGACAGATTTTTAACTACTAGAACATCTAGTTTGTGCATAGCTATGTTTTGCTAATCAACTTCCTTGTCTTATTGTAAGTAACTATATAAGCGCACTTAATGACATTTTTTAACAGATTCTGATGAAGTTTGCAGTTTGCAGATGAAAGTGCTTAATCTATGTGTGACTATTAAAATTCTTCTCTGCATAATGAGTTGGTTCACTTTGTTCAGGACTGCTGCAGGGGAGTACAGGTGCTATGTGCATGGACCCTAAACTGTTTTATCTTGGTTCATAGCTAAGTTTTGCTAATCAGCTTCCTTGTCTTATTGACCTATTCAATATTTAAATTTCACTCATTCCTCCTAGTATATCAGTAGCCATAGATAGCCACTTTCCAATTCTCTCTGTGGCCAGTCTGGTTGAAATGGGTATTCTGAGACATTGTAGCAACTGCCTTATGTACACTGACAACCTATTTAGTCTTAATAAAACAGATAAAGTATGCAAGAGGTATAAATACACTTTAATGCTGGAGGCAAAACACTCTCATAAAACCATAACTAATCCTATAGAGGTTGGCAGTGACACTTGCACCGTGCCTGTTGCACAGGGTAAAGACCCTACACATAAAACTACTTATGCTGAGGCACTTGCAGGTAACCTTTCTAAAACACTAAAACTTCCTTCAAAGAAAGTGTCTTCAGCCATCACGTAAACACTCCTTTAAAACACCACCCACAGCTACACACAGTAACACTTTATCCAATGTTTCTACTGCTAAGCCCTTAAGACAAGCCAGTGCATAACCAAATTTTCTGGTTGTTGGGCATTTTGCTGTGAAACACTCTGATGTCCCCCTCACCAAACTGAATAAGGAGAGAGCCACTGTTAGCTGGCTTTCCACGGCAAGAATCTGTCAAGTCACACAGGCACTCAGGTCATTGAACCACAGGTATCAGTATGATTCGGTCATAGTCCATCTGGGTGTTAATGACCGGAGATGTACCTCTCTTTTACTATATGAAGCAAGACATGATCAAGATCACTAATTATGTGTCTCTGGCAGGTATGACCTAGCATACAGAAATATTCTACCTTCTCCAAGGATGATGCCACATTACCAACATAAAATGGTTGATTTTAATAACTGGCTTAGCTTCTGGTGTCATTCCAAGGGGGTACATTATTTAACAGCCTGGGAGGACATGGTTAACAGACCACGCTGCTTTTGCAGCCATGATCTGCACTTATTCCATATAGGCTTTTGGATATTGGCAAAGACCATTTCCACCCCCATAGTGTGTGTTTTTAAGTAATGCAAAACTGATTAACCTCTCAGCTTAACTGAACCTCTGGAGGAATATGTGAAGGTGGTACTGCTCAATGCTAGAAGTCTTAACAAGAAACTCCACTCCCTGCAAGACTTCCTTTACCTGAAGAGTGCTGATATCTGTGTAGTAATGGAGACATGATTTAAAGTTACAGAGAGTACCCCAGCAATGCAAGGTTATAGTGCCTTTCACACCTTTAGGCCAGCTACTGCAAAGGAGGGAACTAAAGGTGGAGGAGTCTCAGTCAATTTTAAAGCCAACCTCACATCCAAACTAGCTAAAGTTTGTGACACATTGGAATTTATACATGTGCAACTCATCATAAACAGAGTCTCATACCATATTCTTTCAACCCATAGATCCTCCTCCATGTTCCAGGAAATCCATGCTACCTATTTCAATGTACTAGACTTCCTCACTGTTTCTCACATTACAATACTCAACGGGATCATCAATACCTCTCTATAGACTGGAAATCCTACACCACTTCTAATGCACAAGCACTGTGATTCCTAAACGTTGTTAATGCCAACATCCTGGTACAGTCGGTCCATTCCCCTACCAGGGGCACAAATATCCTTGACCTTGTACTCACAATCATGGGGGGGGGCAATGTTCCTCACCCAATGTACTACCCTAAGGCAGTATTACTTGAAATAAAAGTTAAATCCAGGTATCCAGCAAAATCAAAAACCTTTAGGAACTGTTTCAAGGCTAACCTCTCTCTACTTAGTGACACCTTAGCTAAATTCCAAGCACCAAATAAAAAATAAAGCCAAGGAGACTACCATTGAAACTGGAAGTATTTAATGTATAAAATTAAAAACCACTGAGCGCTTTCGTCTTACTATTAAAAGACTTGTTTTTTTTTTTTGTTTTGTTTTTTTTTAGTGTCATTTCGTGGTAAATTCCAAGCACCCGCAAACCCAGAAAACACCATAGCATATGCTGAGTTATTTACAAAATCTCTGTACAGACATTTTAATAGCTGTAAAGAGCAAGATGTGCCTGATTTATAGTAATATCTCCCTCTCTCTCTCTTTCTATATATATATATATATATATATATATATATATATATATACATATACATATATTAAGTAGGAAGTGTTGATGTTTTCCCTAGAGAGTAGTTTGAGGATTTGCTTTCCACAATCAGATTGTTTACGGACTGAATTCAAAAAAAGATATTTTGTGAAATCATGTTTCATCATACTGTGTTTGATCAAAGACGATAGCTAAAATAACACTTATCTTTTCAAATTTATGTGTTTGGCATTCTGTCTGAGTTATACCTCTCAATTGAACAGATTTTCGCAGAATGTCCATATTTATGCCTCATATTTTAGTCCGTTTTTCACAAAATTGTGTTTTTTCTTGAAAATTGCTGGCAAATCATTGAAGACTGAAGTCAGAAAAAATGACAGGAATCTGAGTTTCAGACTCCATACCCTTCAGAAAATTCATGCTAACGCAAAACCTGTGATTCTATCAATTTTTTGAATTTGTAACAACAGTATTTAAAAATTGTCCCTATTTATGAGCCTTTGTCCCCCCATTATTTAATGCTTTGTTAAGATTTCTTACTCTAAAAGGTTGATTAGTTATTTAAGGTTGTATGCTATCTTGACAGAAGCATCCATTTTGGTGCCATTTCCATCAAATTATCACCCAAAGGTCATTTTGGCTGCTCCTTGCTTTTAGCACCTTGCAGACCTTATTATCTTCATAACATTCCTTATTTCCAACAAATAAAGTCCCTCTGATAGTTTATGTGACCTTCTTACGATAGCGCTGCCTAATTATGCAGGCATACTCATTTCATTATGAGAACTATTTCCACTCATGCTTCCACAGGATTAGTGAATCATACAGGGAACACAACCAGAAACATACCTCCAAGTGAACATTGTTGTGAAGAGCTCTCTGTTACCATGAGTATAAATTGTTTCTTTTCACAAAAGGCCTCATGCTTATGAGTGTTCTTAATATTCACTACTGCTTCTTCTGCTTATGTCATTCTTGATAGGCATCAGTTTTATTAATAAATTATGGTTTGCTTGCCATTTCTTATAGAGTACATTCCTGTTACTCTGTTCCCACTTTCCCTTTGTTGTTTTGCAGAAGTTATTCTTCCCACCCCATCTTCTTGTATGAGTTTGCAAACATAACAGCTCTTGTTAAACTGTATTTATTGTTCCTAGCTTTTGTTTCTGCATGCCAGGACATGACAGACAGAACCTGAGTATGGTTTCAGGTAATTTTTGAGAATACTCCTGACAACTCACTATACACTTTACATTGTCAAGAGGGCAATAGTCTATCTCTAGCACTACCCACATACTCTACTGTAGTTTGCCACTGTGTAGTGTGAGTAATGCAGTGACTTTACCACTGTGTAGTTTGAGTACTACAGTAGCTTTGCCACTGTGTAGTTTGAGTACTACAGTTGCTTTGCCATTGTGTAGTTTGAGTACTACAGTGGCTGAATGCTATGCAGGATCCATGGTATTTTACTCCTGTTGCTAACTAATGCTTTACCCACCCTTTCATGTAGTCATCCAAGTTGCTATCAAGCTAGTACTGTATTTGAAAGCTATGCCCAAAGACCATACTCTGAAATTAAAATATGTGCCTCACACAGAATATAAAACAGGGTAAATAAACAGTCTACAAGATGAGCAATACTGTTGTAGCTATGCAATCAAACATGACCAGCATTGGCTTCCTTTATAATGTTGTGTGACATTTGTGTGCAATCATTCCTAATGCAGCTCTAAACAAAACTACATACCACTTATTTTGCAAGCACATGCAAGCACATGCACACACACACACACACACACACACACACACACACACACACACACACACACACACACACACACACACACACGCACACTCACACGCACACACGCACACACAAACATACACGCACACACACACGCACACACACGCGCACACACACACACACACACACACACACACACACACACACACACACACACACACACACACACATGCCTTTGTAACAGCACTACATAGTTAAAAAGGGGAACCATTTAGGCAAATTGAATTGCATCATTTCCAAGATGTTAGTAAGAGAAAAAAGCGTCCTTATTATTGCTTGCCTCAGCTTTTGTTCTCTAGGTAGAAACTCCTAAATGTAGGAGTGATTGGAGGAGGCCTGATGTTTATCAAGCACAACTTCAAAAATCATCTTAAAAAATGGATTACTAATCACCTCTGTTGCCTTGTACTACCCTTAGACTTCAGCATAATATTTTATGGCACTGGTGGTCCACAGTAATCTAGAAACACACAAAAGAAATTGGAGACCTTAATGGATACTGTAGGGAAACAACATAAGAGGGGTACAACAAATTGTTTAAACTACTGAAACATTTGAGATGAATGAGTCACCCCAAAAGCTGGTGGCAATGCACTGAATGTTCCAATGAGCAAAAGAAAATATAAAAAGCCAGAAAATGTTCAAAAGTAAAAGATCCATTTTATGAGGGAAAAGCAGTAAGACCAAAAAAAATGGACAGGAGTAGAGAATGGGAGTAAACAGAACATTTCAAATGTGTTTCTTCAAAAGGCAGATAGGGGAAAAGCACCTTGAAAAAATCACTAGTGGTTATGCCTCACCCAGTCTTATTGCTTGAGATCAGGACACTCCTGACATATGTGAGAAAACATTTTTTTATGAGATTGCCATTTACAAAATCATACAGACAATACTGATTGATCCGGATGAGGTAATCAATCCAATGGATTTATTTAATGCTCTCATACTGTTAATGGTCCCATATTTGCTGCATACATTCTTATGGACCGTGCTTACAGCAAGCAGGAAATGCATAGTCATTAAATGGGGCACTTTCTCAAAACTAGATATACTACACTGAAAATAACTTAGTATACATATGTACTAAATAAAAGTCACATTTAATACAAATAAAAATGTTACACAAACAAAGTCTGACTAACGTTTATTATGTCTTTGGAAAGCATTAGCTCAAAATAGTGCAATCCATTTTTAATCATATATAAACCTAATGTAGTCATAGATACATAGATAAAAATATATTTAGCTTATGAGGTATGTTTGTGTACACATGCTCATATGTCATATGTGTGATGAAATGTGCATATGCCAATTGTAATTTCAATTGGCCTTCACATTATCAAAAAAAAAAAGGCTCAGTGAGGCACGTCTGTTTCCACACCCAAACAATAGAATCAGTACTGATTGCAAAGGCATAGCTTCTTCACACTTTTGATCCATACTGTGCTATTTACTACTATAATGTTCATTCGTACTATTAATCACAAAAGAAGCAGTAATAAAATTATTTTTGTGATTGGTTCATTGAGTACACAATAAGCTCATACAGAACATATCCTGTATTATGCATCATTAAAACCACTACATTTATACGGAGGGCTCTGTCCCCTCCCTCGTACCCCCCTCTTAGTTATATTATTATTTGTTAGTGTAGTATTAGGGCCAGATTCAATGACACCTGCACTGTGTGTGCACATTTCAAGGAAATCCCTAACACATTTTTTGTGCTTTCTAGTCACTCAGAAAGATTACCCTAAGTGTACATGTAGTCTACACTTTGTGGTAACCTTTATGAATCCCTGTCAATATTTAAAGCTGCAAGAAAATCAGTAGGAAAACTAACATTAGGAAGAAGGTGTGAATTATGTCTGTGTTGTCTGTTCACTCAGAATGGTGTACACTTAGTGTAGGCAATTTTGGATCCCAAGGTTAGTTTTTACTATTATAATGCAATTTGTTTCATCTGTTTTGAAGTCATGTTGTGTTTTTTTTGTTTTTAAAGTTGTACAGGGTTCTTGTGTTCAAGGTCCAAAACAAATTAAGTTTGTTTATCTTTAATTCTTTGATAATGAACTTCATGAGGGCAGCATGCTAATTTCTCAAATCTGTCTTGTAAACAGAGATGGCGTACCACAGAAACAAATGCACTGAGCGACAAGTCTACAGACATGTCCTAAACTCCTCTATCTATCATTTGCACAATATATTATCTTGTACAAACCCTTCATTGCCCTTGGGTTCTAAGATTTCTCTGTCAAAAGGACACTGGGTCTATGACAAACTACACTTTTTGAAGACAGACTATATTGCTCATAAAACTTAAAATATGAAATATTTAGGGTAGCATTCTCAAAGCATAATATTTTTTAAATTTTGTATCATATGATTTAAGAAGAATCAATGACATCTTTCTGTTCGCAACTCTTTCTAGAATAAAAATTGGTTTAAGATTCATTATTCTGAATGATAGGTGTCTGACACTGCATGTTGTATTTTATTTTGGCAGATAAAAACCAGTGGTCTGACAAATTAATGTGATTTAATTATATTTTATGCAGCTGTCAGCCAGAGAGAGAAAATATGACCATGGGAATATAAATATATTGGAGAGCAATAACAGGTGCCCGTATAGTTGATATGGCTTAATTAATTGGAACATTACACAAGTTAAAAAGACCAGATTAATTTAATATTTCCTGGAAGGTAATGAAAGGAATATAATTCAATTTATTATACTTATTTTAATATCTAGTACATGTTTCAAGCTGTTTGACTGTAATTGAGCATAAATCAGTATTTCTAGTTTAACTAATAAAAGAAAACTGTGTAGCATGCATAACAGATGATATGTGTTGTTTCTGAACATGGAAAACATGAGCTGGGGGTTGGTATAATGGTTAAGGTGCTTGCCTCACAAACACAAAGTACAGGATTTGATTCTCGCCTTTGAAAGGAACTTGGCTTAACTTAAAACAACCTGCAAGCGCAGTTAACCTAGTGCCTACCTATGAACTTATATACAATTAATAAATATCAGAATAATAAAGCATGGCATTGACCAGATATATATCAATATAATATTTGGAAAAGCTTTTTTTTGTTTACACTTTCCAGATGCCTTCTCTTTGTTTTGTATGGTAATGCTAAGCATTTATTTATTTTTATCAGTCTGTCTTTTTCAGTCATTTTCTGATTCTACATTTCTCATCGATAAAGCAGTTGCAAATAAAATTACTAAAACATTGCTAAACCTTTAAATTTTGATTCCTTATGTCACGGGATCAATCTAATATGTTTATATAGGTAACTATTTGAAATGCTGAGACATGAAATGCCAAGACTGAATGACTAAAAAAGGATATTTACAAATACTTTGTCCAATATTACTGTTCCTAGGAATATTTTTCTTTCTCCAAGGTATGGCGATCTTATTGTTGGTGTATATAAATCTGGGGGTGTGGGGGCTTTCTCTGACATTGGAGGGGTGTGGGGCTTGTCTCCTTGCAAAAAAAAAAAAATTAAAGGTTATAAAGCAATGTTTGAAATCTGGCCTTTTTTTCACCATTTCGGGACTTAATATTGGAAATCTTGGCATCTCAGTATTTAACCATGTATATGATTATTCATTCAATACACATATAATTTATTTAATTTTATTAACCAAATATACAGCTTCAGAATAAAAAAAAAGATATCTTACCAGATTTACTCAAGAACTAAAGGAAGATATAATTTGTTGAGAAGTCATGATCCTAATTAGAGTGTAGTTTGTGTGATTCAGACCCATAACTGCATCTTCTGGCATTACTGAGGTAATTTTATCAGGATTATAATAATGAGCAGTGAGCATAGACCTAATGTGTAGCACTCAGTAAACATGATTAGCCATACTAGACAGAAAGAGTGGTACTAGTGTCCACCAAGGAAAGATAGTAGAACAAGGGAATCCTGACTGGAATGGAAAATGCAAGATGCAGAAGCAAGTATCCATATGCAAATGTGGTGAGGAACACTGCAGATACAGGTTTTTTGAGAACCACTAATTAAAACAAACCAAAATGTATGAGGCAGGCCTACGGCATTCCCCTGGCACCTAGCTTACTGAGATTATTCTAAAGTCTAAACTGTCATTCTTGGACATGCAGCAGTGATAAACCTTTGTTATTATATTAGATGCAATTCATATGGACAAGCTCTAACAAACACACCACTGTGCTATGTTTGCTCCCTTATCTGATCGGACATTTTTTTTTAAAGTAGACATGGAATGAGCTGACTAGCTCAGTTGAAAGAGTGCTAAACTGAAGGTCTAAAAAACGATTCCTTGTCCAGTGCTGCATTTCAACAGAGAATCCTTTGTGTGACATTTAGCACTGATGATTAAGGCATGACTTGTTACTTAGGTGCTTCCTGTAGTACAGGGTTTGATTCCCTTAGCTCCCTTTCATCAAATGTTTTACTCTGAATTAGTCACTTAACCAGACAGTGCTCTAGGGCAATTAAGATGTTGGACTAGGCTCCCCAATGACCTGTTGGACTGCATGGCTAGTAAATATCTATGAACTTTATGTGTTAGATGTTAAATAATTTTAAGGAATATGTATGTTGCTGTATTCCTGCATGTGGCTGCTTTTTTATTATCATCACGTGCACATATTTGCACAGAATATTCTATTTTCTGATGAATCCAGTTTCATATCAGCAACTCTTTTCTATACCAGGTATACTGTTTAACACACACTACTGAGTACTGGATATTGCACAGCTGTGTTTATGGCTTTGTCAGCCACATTACCTACCAGTATTCTTGTACTGTGCAATACAAAGAATTTGGCAAGACTTGCATTAATTATATGAGCAATTCAGAATGTCTTGTTTTCAAGCAATTGGAAATCATCAATGTCAATTTTTCCATATGCCTGCCATCCAAAGATGAGATCTGAAACCTGGCATTTTAATTTATTAGTTAACCAGGTAAATTAAATGGTTCTTCCTGGACCCTCTACAGCCATAACCAAGGACATGTTGCATTGCGTTGATTCAGCTGGTCTGTTTTAAAGTATTTCCAGGTGCTAACTAACATTACTTATATTCATCTTGGTCCTTCACCTAGTCTCCATGGTTGATAAAAATTGTTACTAGAAAAGCAGTCTTGTTCTAAGGTGTACCACATTATATGATGCTGCTGCTGTTTGTGTGTGTGTGTGTGTGTGTGTGTGTGTGTGTGTGTGTGTGTGTGTGTGTGTGTGTGTGTGTGTGTGTATATATATATATATATATATATATATATTTTTTTTTTTTTTATTTTGCTGCTCACAAGTCTGTTGCCTAAATCATTGGTCTTGTTGTAATTACACCTCTCTGCTGCTCCCAGACAAGTACAACAGTCATCATCATCAACTACCGTTAATCTACAATTCTCTTTGTACTTAGGATAGTTATTGACAATAACTATATTTGGCTGTATCCTTACATGAGTTAGCCAAGTTTCAGTAATCCTAGAAGTAATCATTAGGTGGAACCTGAGCCAAATGACTCTTTAAAATGTGTGTTTTGAGACATCTGAGCCAGCCTCTCTTCATTCTACTGCTGGCAATCAAGCCTCACAGTGTGTGGTGTGTGACATCTGAGACAACTTCCAACCATACTACTGGTGGCATCTTAGCCTACTACTTCAAAGTACACTGTGAATAATTGTTACTACCTATTCAGCCATCATTCTATTGTCGTGATACTGATTCTGTTTATTGTTCTCTTTCTTCTGTGTGTACTGTAGTGAATTATAGTTTTGTACTCCTCTTGGATTTTACTGTATTTAATTTCTGCTACCTTTTCAGAGCTCATTCTGTTGTTATTATACTGAATTTGTTTATTGTTCTCTTACTCCTGTCAATACTCTACTGGATTATAATTTTGCACTACTCTTGGATTTTATTGTGTTTAATTTATAATATTGTTATTATACTGAGTTTGTGTGCTGTGCCAAACTACAGTGCATGTTACACTTGGATTAAAAAATAATATGCAATTTCTTCTTGTAGGTTTCGTTAGCTGTTGCATTAGTGTTAGTGCATGATTGTCTCCTGTAGTACATCTCCTCCACAAGTTTATTTACCTAACATACCTAATCTAACTATTGATTACATTTGCTCTGTGTATCATACCTGCTCTCAGTAATTTGACCTACCTGGCAAAAATGGAAGTCCGGTCTACCTGTACTGCTTTAGTTGCAGCCTCACTGCACTTTGTATTCTGAGATAGTGTAGCAGCAGCTTCATGCTCATTTGTAACTAACCACTACTGGAACAGACTGATATAATTTGCAAGGGGTATATTTAGCTATGTTACCACTTTCTCAATCATGAAATGGTTGGGAAGAAACACGTCAACTCAGACATCTTACCACAAGATCACACTTAACCACCGTACACTGTGGTTGTAAAAAAAAAAAATCACTCCACATGTCTCTAAGAATCAGCACTAAAGAGTCTCAACAAAAATCATTTGATACAACTCCAATAAGTCAATGAGCCACCAGGCTGCAGATTGCAAACCTCCCACTGCCATGAAGTCTGCATGACCATATAGAAATGTGCTAGTAATTGGTGACTATATTGTCAGGAAAACTGACTGTCTACCCACTAGGCTGGACAAAAATCAGGGAGAAAGCATCCTTTCTACTGTTAGGCTGTAAGATATCACAAGGACTCTACAGTTCCTCAAACAGTACAAATATGACTACAACCCGATGATGGCTCACATAGGTGTGAATGATCTGAGCTATTCAATCTAACAGAGAGACAAACTGGAGTTTGTTATGCATGCTTCAAAAGCAAGAAAAACTAACTCTCAGTGGAATTCAATCCACTCCCAGAAAGACACTCAGTTACACAGAGAAGATAACTGGTGTTAATTGGCTAAGTAGCTAGTTTCCTTTAAGAGGGGTCTAGTATGTGTCAGATTGGGACAAAATGATTCACAGCTCAACTTTCGTTACCTAGGGTGCCTGCACCTTTTGTACCGTGGATTTTGCATACTGCACAAAGCACTTGCACTAACCATAGAGGCTATTTTGGGCAAATGTTCCATATAGACATTCTAACATAACATAAAGGTTTGTTTGTAAACCTTAATATGGAGTGCATTAAGGCTGTTCTGCTCAGTGACATAAGTGCTAACAATAAATTGCTGGATCACAAGGTTTTCCTCCAAGTTGAACAAAGACAAAACTGTGCTGTAATAGAGATTTGGTTTCAGTGTAAATGCAGCATTTTGTCTGTACTATGTTTCAGTAACTATCATGTGTTCAGACCTGCTGGAGACACAGTTATCTTTTTACAGATTACATAAGAAGTTACTGAATTTCAAAATACCATAATGAAGACAAATGATTAATTCATAGCTGATATTAGTAATCATCCCTGTCCCCAGAGAACCACAAAAATCTTACATGTGCTTACTGAACCATCTATAAATAAAAAAGAACATTTTAATGGGTGATTTTGATTAACTGGGCCCCAGACCATAATCCGTGCGTATATCAAAATATTCCTAGACTTCATAAATGCTAACCCCCTGGTACAACTTATTATCCAGACCATTTGGGGGTCAAAATCTTCTTGCCCTCATTCTCATTAAATAAAACCTACTTGCAGTAACCGTATAGCATCCTCATTCTGGCCAGATCTGATCACAAGTCAGTAATTTTCTCCTTTCAGGTATCTAAACCCACCACAACGAAAATCCCTAAATTTAAGGACTATATAAAGACAAACTTATTAAAACTATATGATGAGATCCAAAAATTCAACTACAAGGTTTCCACTCCTCATCCCCCTACCCTCAGCCTCAGCTGTAATTTATACCAATTAATTCTACTCCCTTCTAACAAATAATGTAAACCAAGCAGCCTCAACAGAATCAGATATATTGAGAAATGTAAAAATAAACTATCTTTGTAAAATGCTAGAATTAAAAAAATGTTTAATAAAAGAAAACAAATGCTACTTAAGGTCTACTTTAAATAGATATCTTACATACCTCTTAACGTCTTGGAGCAAGAAATCTGGACAAAGGCATAAATAATGAGGAACAATGGCCAAAACATAAGGACAGATTTTTAAATATTGCTCTTACAAACTTAGAAAGTTGATAGAATAACAGGTTTTGCATTAACATGAATGTTCTGAAGGTTATGAAGTCTGAAACTCAAATGTCTGTCATTATTTTATGACTTCAATCCTCAATGATTTGTCAGTAAAACATAATGTTATGAGAAATAGACCAAAATATGAGGCAAACATCTAGATAGTCTGTAAAACTCTGGACAGTTGAGAGGTATGATGTCTTACCACATTAAAGACTCTATGAGATTGATCATTAAAAGTCTGAAAGTTACCATAAGGAAGATGGTACAACATGAGTTGACATTAGCATCTAAAGTGAAGGATAATCAGAACTCCTTTATCTACATCAGACAATTAAAAATAACATGCAATGATGCTCTGAATTAATTCATGATGGTATTACCCACACTAACTCTAAATATTTTTGTAATCTGCTTACAGATTCATTTAGTGCCATCTTCACACAAAAGTCATTGAAGTTACACATATTTCCAGATCCCTTCCTTTCCCCAGGATTATTATAGAATATGTCCTAACTGCATTGTCTTTAATTAGAAATACCACCGCTGTGGGGTCTAACAATGCATCTAGCTGCTCAATAAATACTACCAATCATGTTCTGTTTTAACACCTCTGTAAGCTGTTCTGCAATAGCTACAGAATATGTTGCTAATAATTGTCATTTCATAAAGGAAGTCCAGTCTCATATCCCAGGTGGTACACAACCACCATCCTAACAAGACTAATCTGCAAAGTCATAGAAGTATTATATCTGATTTCATAAGCTCTGATATAAAAATCTTATTGTCCTAGACCCACACAATATGGTTTTGTTAGAGGGATATCACACCTGCTAAATATAGTAGACTTCTTAATTTCAGAAAGCAAAACAGTGACTAATATTATTTCCTATGGATCAGTTCTGGGATCCCATCTGTTTGGCCTCTACTTCTCAGATCTCCAAGTCACTAACCAAGACATATGGCTAAGTAAATTTGCTGATAACTAGGAGCCAAATTCAAACACAAGGGAAAGGAACAGCTGTAACTCAGCTGTAACTCACTCAAATACAAAGACAGAATTAGCACTTCTGTTCTGTTTAATGTCAACAACTTCATCAGAATGGCAACTACAAAGCTGGCTGTTTCCATTCAGTCAGTCAGTATTCGATTATGTGTTACTCTAGCAAAGACTAAATCGAGCAACTTAATAATGTATTACAAACAAGCTTAACCTGCATGCAAAATAAACTGTAGCAGTGAGACGTTTGGCAAAAAAAATATTGACTGCAACTTACAGCATAGAAAGAAACTCAATCCACACTAATAAGGTCGTTAGAGATCTTGGTACCTTTGGAGATAACTCCTTGTCCATAGATTATCATGTTATAACATTAGTCAATAAACCGTTCTGTCTAGCCCAATAAAAACTGAAGGGATCTCATCCAGGGCAAAGGATGTTATTGTTCCTTTATAGTCTGCCCTGACCAGACCATGACAGAATATAATACAACTTTTAGCATGTATCTATCCAAGTACATCATGCAGTTAGAAAGACCTCAGTAGTTCCTAAACAAACAAAAGGTCACCAGACTGAAGCCCATTGGCTACCAGTCCAGACATGAAGCTCTGCCTTATACTATAGCTCTTACAGACTCCTGTACAGAGTTTTATGTCTAGATTAGACTGCAGAGACCACTTTTAGCATCAAGTGCAAACCATGCTCACATCACCCAAAACTCCATGCACATTCATCAGTTGTGATTTGCTTTCTTTTTTTCTTTTAATATTCTCTTCTAATTAACTTAACTAGCTGTATCAATAAATAGTTTGAAAAGCAAGACTTTCAAATTTCTAGCAACTGGCTTCTCTGTCATAATTATAGATAGTCATTAGTAACAGATTTGAGATCTATTGACAAGACTTTTCAGAGAGAAAGAGAAATAAGTTTTATAGGCTGTATGACTAGTCTGACTTTTACAAGTCAGAGGCCAGAAAAGCTAAAACAAGAGGTATAAACAAGAATATTTGGTATGGTACATGGTAATAGAGAACACTGAGCCCCTTGATGTTTAAAAACTGAGAAACAGATTCTAGTCCAGCACTGCATTAGTATGGAAGATAACTTGTATATCTCCTCATTTTCTTGGTAATCAAAAACACTGCCCAGTTAGAATCTTGGCTAGGATTTGGTCTCATTATGTAACTTCCTAGGCTTTACACCAAGAACTCATGTTAGACAACTAGCAGTTTTCATTTCAGATTCGCTAATACTCATGGAATAGCTTCTGTTATTTCCAAATGGCATGTATATAAATCATGTGGTCTAACCCCCTGATGGAAAACTACTGGATATGGCTAAATTAAAATCTTTGATGGGTTTTAGGGAAGAAATCTCCTATCATCTTTACCAGCTGAAATGGCCTATAATAAGATCCGTTATGTCTAAATGTAAATGTCAAGTAAACCATCACATAATGGTTTAAACACTGGAGCTCTCTGTGATAAAGTTTCCCACATAAGATACCCGCTGCATATTTTGGGCCTTAATTATTTTATGAGCATAAGAAGCATATCTTGATAATGAGCAGGAACACCTAGGTAGAGAGGAGTGGGAGGGTTGCTGCTCTTATTCAATTATTAGATTTAATTTCAGAAATAAAACTAAGAAAATAAAACTTATTTTAAGACCATAAGTTGCAAAAAATATCTTATCGATGATGTCTCAGATTTTGTTAGCCATTCCAATGTAATTTTTCTGACTCAGAAAATGATATTTTTATAAGACACAGAAAATAAATCTAAACTACTGTTATTTTTAGCTATCTTTGTGTGATATGATGGAATAGCACATGCTGAAATATAAATTATGTAAGCATTATGCCTCCACCAGGACTTTGTCTTTGGGCCCTCAGGCTTTCTTTGTTTCTGCCCTTGTTTCCCAGGTATATACCCTTTTGGCAAAAAAAAAACATTCTTAAACAGTCATTAAGTCTGACATATTCCCTATGATTTTATCTCTAACAGTTCTGTACAGAAAGTTAAGGCTTTGAATTCAAAATGAGCTTCACCCTGTAGTTCTAGGTTTGATACCTTCAATCTTCCCCTGAAACTTTATGACTCTGAGTAAATTAATTATCTATACAGCACTCCCACAATGCCCCTGAAAAGGGTAGTTGTGCTTAATTTGGGTTATCTTTGAAAAAAATGAATGAACGTAAAGTAATAAAGGAATATGTAAATGAACGATCCAAATAAACACTGGTACTTAAACAGGAATTAAATTGTATGAGGCAGGGCAGTACTTCAGTTATTCTGTCTAATGCTTAAGTCAATGTGTTGGACACAATTTTTGCTGATCATCCTCAGAAAAGCATTAAGTGTTGTCCATTAAAATATAATGTATAACACGAGATTTCCTGGTGTGGTTATACTTTGCAAAATTTCATGCGACTTAATTCTTACTGAATCTTTAAACTGCCAGATTCCTATATTTCCTCATGCTTAATCAGTCTTTGGGGTGCTCCAGCATCTTCACTAGTATTCTAATGTGAGATAAATATAATATGCTTAGCATACTTTCAGAGAGCATCAATAACGTGTGATAGAAAATTCTGTTTAGGATAGTGGAAAGATGTTGTCCACTGAATGCAATATCATAATATAAGCCTCTTTTAATTAAGAGGAACAGCAGGTACCTCAGTGCAAGTTTTGGTCTTCTCTGTGATGCCTTGAAATAGGAACCTGTAACAGCACAAATCAAGTCTCCCCACTCTGAACCAAGATAACTACTTTATTCCCCCTTTTTCTTTCTTTGAGCAGATTAAACTTGCCATATAGAGGGTAACTATGCAGTTGCTTCACATT
>NC_056739.1:989850313-989887813 GCF_019279795.1 Protopterus annectens | reverse complement strand
CAAGTACTGCCACAGGGCAGAGGTTCCTAATTAACTGCACTCATACAAAACAGTCACATACCAAACTGATTAACTGTCATGCTTTAGTGCGTCACTTAAAACGAATGCAGAAATTCTCACCAAAGAATAGCAACAACCTTCCTTTGGTCTTATAAATTGGTGAACTTCAGATATTTGCATATGCCAGGAGCAATAAACTATCTAATGAATAGGAAAGCATTAAAATAATGATTAAAATAACTGGCCGAGAATCAAATGGGAGATGTGAAAGACAAGGAACAATATGTAACCCATTTAATATTCGGTACTAGGGCAACCAGATATGAAACTAGCAACTCATTATAGAGACAGATCACCTCATTACTCAAACGTTACTTAAGGATTCATCCTTTTAGAAGTATTATTGCAGTGAGGCAAGTTCAAGGGGAAGGACAGCAGGAAGGGCAAAGCGACTTGCTGACAGGAAACAAATAGTCTGCAGTAGCTTTAATGAAGGACTACAAAAACGTGATCAGCTCAGCTTAGTATAAATTTCTTTCATTATGACAATCTGACTTTTCTGAATATCTTTGACCTCTTCTAGTCATAACTGTCCTCACAGTAAGTGAAGACATAATCTCCAGTAAAGGAAATTCTCCACTGTGTAACTACAAGGAAATAGACAGTAAAACTTGTTATTCCAAAAGTTTGACAGCATATTTGAAGTATGGCATTGTATATTAATCCACAAGGACATTTCAGGAAAGCAAACCTCACACACAAGTATGCATTTATTTCAGTTAATTTACATATGCCAACCAATTGTTTACTTATCTCAGAACATCATCAATAGTTTTTCCATGTCCTTTACAAAATGATACACGGGGTATGATTTACAAAGGCATTTTACATGACAGAATGATTCAAATATGTAGCTATTGCTGAGATCCAAATACAGGATCCTGTAGTAATACAGTGTAATCCTTCTACATAAAAAGGAGTATGTGACACTAATAACAGCTGGTACCATGAAGAGAGATACTAGTATAACTCATAAAAACAAGCAGGCAACGTATATTAGCTGTGTGACAACCGGTATTCTGCTTAGAGAACAGTCTCACTTAAACATGGATGCAAGGTCCCCAGAAAGGAAACCTTAAAATTTGACCAAGTAGAGAACTACAAACTAAGAACTGCATTATAGAGAGAAGCAGTAGCAAAGATGGAGTGAGCCTTTTTTAAATTAGCAGGTCTCCCAATGTAACAGAAAGTGAGGTGGCATGATTTCTGCTACTGATGTCACACACAATTTGAAGACTACCATCACTAGTGCTGTGGGCTTAATAGTCATAGCTACAGTCCAGTAACAGAAGTGGAAAGCAATGCCACATGTATTGTTGTAGCAGCCTACTTCGTGACACATCCATAAGATGCCATGCAGCTGGAACATAGTAATTGCATACAGAGGTGGTCAGCACCATACAACAATTCTGTGACATGATGCACTCTATATGGATACTGCCTATCCAATGTGACTAGTAACAGTGACATAAACAATAAATGCCTATCAGTCACTAGATGATTTGCAGTGTAAGAAACCACATGGCAGATGCATAGGTGAATCTCAAGCTTTGGCCAAGCATTGATTACACATTAAATGCTTGCATGTTGTGCTTGACATGCCAGAAAAGCATGATATTCCTGTCAACCTGTAAGAGCCACTGACACCACTAGAACCAAATAGCACTGCTGCTAACAGTCAGAAACAAAATGAGCCACAATGAGGAAATGTATCTGAAACTTTAATAACAAATATCCACAGTTGTTGACTCCTTTCTTCCCATTAAGGGACTTCATCAGAACTGTTGGATGTTATAAAATAATTAGTATAAATACAATAATTTCATGTCATGTGATACAAACATTGACCAATGGCATACAAAAAGCAGGTATCAAATGGCAATAGCACTTTTAAATATTACTTAAAATAGCATTAAAATCAATATTAAAAACATGCATAAATATGAATATATATATATATATATATATATATATATATATATATATACACAGTTTGAGTGTGTGTGTGTGTGTGTGTGTGTGTGTGTGTGTGTGTGTGTGTGTGTGTGTGTGTGTGTGTGTGTGTGCAAAACTGCCTGCTAGATGTAAAACGCTATTATACCTCCAGCTGTTTTAATTTTAACACTGATGAAATTGAACATGCTTCATTCAATCCAGGCTTTTCCAAACCATTTAATTTTAACTACCATATCAATTTCAAATTTAAATAGATGTTCATCAACTACCAACCCCCTCTATTTTGTCTTTCTGCAAAGTGGTATTCCCTACAAATTTTAACATCGGCAACAGTCTAGCTATGCTGACACCCAGTGATGCAAGCACTGGGAGCACACGTAGATAGGAATCTGAACTTCAGCCACCAAGTGTCCACACTGCTATTGTAAGCCTATGTTGTGCACATCATAAGTTATGTCATCATATTCATATTGAGGATTACATTACAACACTGTACACAAACCTCATCAGACCACTATTAGAGTATAATGCTCTCTTATGCATGTACCTCACCAGACACATGCAGCAGCTGGAAAGACCACATGTCTTTCTCACCAAGAAAACACAGGGCCTACAAACCATGCCATGTCATATGTGGATATACTGAAAGCCATGCCACTGTAATCTGGATCATATAGGATGAAATAACGTCTGCCTGGCCTCTAGGCCAGTCTCTGACCCTGCCCTGGTGGGAATAGTGCATATTCACAAATTAGATATAGCTCAGCAGTGTCTAGTGAGGAGAATATGGTATTAACAGTGTCCCACATGCTGGTGTAAAAGTCTTTCTTTAATGTCAAGCAAGAATACAAACACACACACACACACACACAAAAACACACACACTATTGACTGCAGTGAGAATAGAACCCATACCTATGTACAAAGACTACAGAACTCTGCTTATAAGACAAGATCCACAGCTCAAGTCTGACTTGGAGTGTCTCCGACAACACTTTATAGCTGGTGATATCAACAGTGTCTGATAATGAGAATATGGTAATAGCAGTTTCCTATATGCTGGTGTAAAAGGCTTTCTGTAATGTCAGGCAAGACCACACACACACACACACACGCACACACACACACACACACACACACACACACACACACACACACACACACACACACACACACACACACACAAATCCCCAGTTGACTGCAGTGAGAATAGAACACCTACCTAAGTACACAGACTACAGAACTCAGTACTTTACACAAGTGCCATGGCACAAGACTAAGTTTTACAAGACTGCAGGTCAACTTATTGAGGATGAGATCATCAGGGCATGCTGGAGAGAAGATGCTGCGAGGTCTGCATAAAATGGATGTGTAGGCATGTGCAAGTATCAAAATACTGTCAATCCTTGGGATAGCAGTGGTAACCATAGGATACACACTTCTGCTCTTCTGGCTTGACACACACATACACACACACACACACACACACACACACACACACACACACACACACACACACACACACGCGCAGGTGATTGCAGTGAAAACAGAACCCCTACTTATCTAAGTAGAAAGACTATAGAACACGGTACTTTATGTAAGCTCCATAGCACAAGTCTGACTTTTACAAGAATGCAGGTCAACTTATAGTGGATGGCATCAGCAGGGCATGTTGGAGAGAAGATGTTGGGAGGCTAGCATAGGTTCATAGCTTCATATGAGGTTACTAATCTAATGATCCTAGACATTTACAAGGCTAACCATGTAAAAACACAAGTATCCTTATTGAGCATAGTTAGATGGCCATCATTAGCATAGAGATTATTTATTTATTTTATTTTATTTTACATTTGTTGACTGGGCTAGTCTAACTGGATATATGTCCATTTTCAGTAGAGGCCTGGGGAGAAAAGCTCCACGACAAAACAGATGAAAAAGTAAAAAAAAAAAATTGTGTAGAATAAAAATAGAGTTTACATAGAAAAAACATACAAAATACTGGGATACATTTTCAAGACACTGGTTTGAATCATCTACAAGATATTAACACCCTATTAAAAAAAACATCCTCTGAAAAACAAGAGTTTACATAGAAAAAACATACAGAATACTGGGATACATTTTACAACACACTGGTTAGTAATCATCTACAAGATATAAACACCCTGGTTAATAATAAATACAAAAATAGAGAAGACAATAGTTAAATACTATTTACAAATATATAGAAAATGACATTTATAATGAGTCAAATCATAGAAGTTACAGATAAACTGTTCTAATTACATATACAATAAGTACAAAATTGACAAAAGAGGGAAAGTAAAAAAGTAATCTTAATCAGTTAGTCAGGGTTGTTGCAAGGGCATAGCCATTTTGTTCTAAGGAGTATTTTCAGTTGTTGTTTGAAGAGGGGTAGAGAAGGAAGAGAAGTTAATTCAGTAGGTAGAAGGTTCCAGTTTCTCCCAGTAGAGTTTGAGAACAGAGAATCACCTGCCAAGTTGTTTGACTTACTAATGTTATGTGATCAGCACTGACTGTCCCTGTCCATGAGGGACATAGGTGCCACCCCAGGGGTGAATTATGATCACTGGTACAGTTGTCAAGGTTGCATTTGAATAGGGTCATTGAGAAGCACTGCTTCACATACAGTGGGAGCCTATTACAGAGGAATGGCAATTGCTGGGAGATATATTATTTTCCACACCATGTTTTGTTTATGTCTGAGACTGCTCTGTAGGCTAGGCATAGGTCACCTCTCAGCAGCCTGCATGATACTGAGTACAGTGACATGTCTTTCAGTCTTTCCATGTATGTCATGTTTTAGAAAACCTGGATTATCCCAGTCACAAACCTCTGTGTTTTCTTCAGTTGTTGCAGGTGTCTTGTGAGATACAGACAGAAGAGAGCATTGTACTCAATTAGTGGTCTGATAAGGGTAGAGTACAGCAGAGCTATGGCCTCCTTGGTCTTACATGTGATGGCCTTATTTATGAGGTGCACAATGGAGAATGTGTGTCTCACCACTATGGACACATAGTGATTGAAGTGTAGATTGCTAACAACATGTGTTCACAAGTCTCACAACACTGCATTTGAGCTTATAAGTGTGCTATTTATATCATAATTAGTAGGGGTAATTCATTGCCAAAGGGGACAATAAGGCATTTTTTTCTGTAAGGTTCATTCAGTGAGTTTGGCACCAATCATTTGTCTATGTCAGCCTCTTCTGTAATATGCTAACAAGACTGTATATGACTGCGTCTAGTTGACAGTCATCTGCAAACTTGGTAAGCCACAGGCCATCTACCTTTACCTGGACTTCAGAAAAATAGTTTACAAACAGGTGAAGGCTCAGCACAGATCCTTGTGGTATTCCACTGGTAAGTGGTCTAGTGGTGGACATGCAGTCCCCAACTTTGACAACGGGTGCTCTGTTGGTGAGTCAATTGGCTATCTATCTAGTAATGTGTGGGTTAATCCCCAGATGGGAGATTTTCTGTATGATACCTAAATGGGGGATAGTGTAAAAGGCCTTGGATAACTCAACATAGGTGGTATGGCCTGTTATCCCTCCTCCAGGTATTTGGAGTCAGTATTAAATAAGTCCACTAGGTTTAATAAGCAAGATATACCCTTGACAAAACCAAAATGGGTTGGATCAAGTGTGCTGGGGGTCACTTATGTCTCTGTGGATAAGGTCCATGCTGATTCCTTCCCTAACTTTGCAGATAAGGCTTTTTTGGCTTATGGGTAAATGGTTCTATTTCTGCATGTTAACAGACTCATGTGCATTGTGTATCACACAACATTTGATATTAATTTCTGTAGTGTAGGTGATATATGTGTGAAAAAATTACTGAGACACCAGGGCTGTAGTGCTTGTGGGCAGGCCACACATAGCCGTATTGTAAATATGTGACATATTGTTAGATAGATCCTTAAGTTTGTTATGTTTCCACATGTAATTGCATGTCATAGAAAGGAAATGAGCAGTAAATAGCAGCAATACATAATAATACTGACTTCTCTATAGCTCAGCAAGCAGCAGGTTTGCTCAACAGTTGGCAAAGTGTTTTTGCATGGGAGATACACATTTCCAATACGTTCCCTGTTTGCATGTCATTAAGCAGTATACAAACATGAGCCACATTGCTAAAGTCTGAGAGTTAGTACTGAGTCTATGAAACACACTTGCTGCTTAACTGACTCTGTGGCAGCAGGTGTAAATGCTTTGGCAAAATTATTTTTGATCCCGGATGATACTGGATTTGAATCCAGGTGTATCTAATACTTTTAAATACTTTTAACTAAACAGTGATTATGCAATGACATGAATTCTTTATAGTACAAGAGTTGCTGTGTGTTGGCATAACACACACACACACACACACACACACACACACACACACACACACACACACACACACACACATACACACACAGCAACTCTTGTACAAGAGTTGCTGTGTGTTGGCATAGCACAGCAGGGTTAAGCAGTATTGCTCAGAGGCAACCACAACATTGTTTCACTGCTCACTGTTGTTTGGCATTGATTCACAATTCAAAATTCTGCTCAAACATACTGGCCAAAAAGTGAAGGGGTCCATTGTTTTTGCTGCTGGTTATGTGTGTTGTGTGTAATTCTATTCTTTTAACCAGATTATGGGTGTTAAAATTTATTAGATAGGAAAGTGGTGAAATGAGGAGCAAGTAGGGGGAAGAACAAAGGAAAAGCAATGCAGGAATGTGCAGGATGAAGGTAGGAAGGAAACATAGCTACAGATTTCTTCAATAGTTAAAATTGATATGTGCAGAATGTTAGCTGAATTTGAACTGTCATCTCCAGAGAGAGGGGGGCAACAACATAATCATGATGTATATATAGACAGTTGGACTAAATCAAGTATGTCAAAAAGATGTGTAAGAAATGGAGGGCTATGTATGGGATGATTAGTTTTTTTGTAGGACAGGTGCCCATTTTTTGTAATTCACTAAGACAGGACTGCTGGGAAATGGGTATGTCTGGGTCAAGTAAGTTGGGTAGGTGAGGAAGCAAATGCAAACAAACAAGAGAAGAGACAGGGACAGTGATGGACACAAAAGGTTGGGGACACCATGTTTGAGGTGACAGAGGCGATAACGCAGACTCATGGACATCAGTCTTGGAGACAGTGAGAATTGTGTTCTCACCCACTTTACTATCATCACTATCCCCTTAATCCACTGGTAGCTGGAGTGTTTAACATCTTCTCCATCTAGAGACCATGAAGGAGAGCAGCCTTTACATCTGTAGTAGGTGTACATCAGTGGTGTGGTGCACTACCCTATGTCCCATCCCTGGCATCTCCGTGTAGGTGATGAAATCACCACCTCTGCCACTGGTCCCAGAGGGCACCACTGCATGAGCTTCCAGGGCACTACTACCCAAGGGCCCAGGTAGTGCAGAGGCAACAGTGGCAGTGCTGCCAGGTTGGCTCCCAGACATGCTGGGCATTGGTGTTGGGGCCACTGGAGCTGGGGTAGTCTGATCCAATGGGGCTGGCCTACCTCACTGTACTGTGTAGCATTTAGTGATGTGGTACACTTAGATGACATGCAGACATTTTGATGACACATAACAGAAAATAAAAAAGAGAGATAAGGGTTGGGGTGAGAGAGAAAAAAGAGATAAAATTAGTACCATCATATGTGATATACAATGCATTAACACACTTATACAACTCTTTTATCTGAAGTATTACATTTAGGAATACTTCCTAACAGATACACACTACACTACAGATTTCTGAAAGTAATCCTTGAAATGTACAAATATTGCACATATGTGTGTAACAGTTATACAGATTACAGTTTACAGCAGGCCATTTGTGTCACTGGTATAGAGTTTTTTTGAAAAAATAACAGTATCTTATTGTTGGGAATCGTAGTATTTGAACCCGTAACCTCTGACTACAGTACAATATTGGACTCTTACAAGTGGTTTGTGCTACAGACTAATGTATGCATACTGGCTTTTACAGCTGGGATATGCATGCTCAATTTGATACAACTGTATAAAAGAACAAGAAAGCTATCTTTAACTTTTAAAGCTACAATAACACTTCTTTTCTGCTGCATACATACCAACTGCTTCCCTCAATATCTCCAATCAAGCAACATGAGCCTGTTGAGGGAACTCACATTCTTTGGGAGCTGGGAAAAGGACAGAAAAGAAGAGAAGAGCATTGTGCATGCCAGTCTTGCCAATATTTAGTTTTATAAATCTTACAATTTAAATCTTATTGTCATACTTACACAGCCGTGGGATGTCTGCAGTCTCAAACGCTTGCAGCCAGTGGTTGAGAGTATCCATTTTTCTCCTGTGTAGGTCATTGAAATGATGCCTACATTTCTCTCCAGTGCATGGGATACCAGTGGCACTGGATACATACTGCCTGGGCCAAACTATTCCATACCTCAGACTTGTACTGAAAGCCTGAATAGTCTCTCTGCAGAAGCCTTTGGCTGTGGTGTTTTACCAGGAGTCCAACAAATGTACAAATATCCTGGACACCCCATTTCTGTGCCCTAAAATTGGCCCCTTTCTCTCCAATGCCAGCCATGTCTACTAGCCAAACTAGAACAATGGAAACTGATGCTTTCCTACTAAGTCCAGTCATCATGTTTACTAGTAGTGTCCAAACCCAAGCAACAATGCCAACTGCATTTGCGTGATGTTAGGTAGAGTGCAGCAGTGCCAATCAGGGAGGAATTAAATAATTGATATTGGAAGGCTAATCTGAAATTTGGCCTTTATTTGAGGGGTGTCTATTGATGTAGCCTGGAAAGATATACTGGAAATTGAAAGGTAACTGTTAGGTGAGTTATGATTGCAGACATGCACTGGGAGCATAAATGTAATGACCCAAGATTGTTTTTGCCTTTATACACTGAGAAAAGTTGATTACAGTGTGGAATTCAAAACTAGGAATAAGACACAAAACATTTTCTTCCACAGCATTAGTTTTCTATCTACAAAAGAAGTGCTGCCTAGACATAGTCAAGAATCATACATTAATGCAGGTGACAGTCTGAGCTGTTATACATGTATGTCTGTGACCTGACGAGGTTATTGGATATAGATCCAGTTGTGTATGTGTCTTAGGTAATTGTGAAGGCCATGCAAGTCCAGATAGCAAAATTGTACTTATAGTAATGTAGTAGACAGTATACCATCAGGCATACATCTGAAAACACAATAATGGTGTCTCATCCCTCATACATATAATTCATATCAGATTCACTATCTAAAATGTTATAAGTGAGAGCGAATGTAATGGGAAGTGAACCAATAGTAAAAGTGTATGGGATATCCTGTATTCGAACCCATGACCATGTATATGACAGTCCTACACTTACACTTGATGCCAAAAGAATGATGAAATAACCCTTGTCTATTTTATAGTTAATTGTTATAAACACACTGATACAACAGTAAAAAAATGGTTGCACACCCTGTACTAGATCCTGGACTATCTGTACTCCAGCCCTACACTTACATCTGCTACCACATAACTAGTTACATGACTTTCTGTAATTTCCTAATCATTCTTAAGGTCTCTGTATTAACCACCATGCAGCATCACTTAGTGTGTTTGTGCAATGCCCAACAGAATTAATTGAATGTGTCCAGTTTCAATTATTGGCTGTCTGAGCCCTGTCTGCAAATGTTCAATGGCTGCGGCTGCTGGGGAACCTTGCTAACTGGCATGCAATGCCACTAAGCACAGTTGCATGATGAAATACAGAAATTGCAACAAAGCATTATTTTTTACCTTTGCCCTTTTACAGATACCCTGATTGCAGGTGTTCTGCAGGTGTTCTGTCTGCTTCTTGGGTGGTCCACTAGTCCAGTTTGTGCACTGCATCACATTGCACAAACGAAATAGCACAGCCAAACCTGACATTCATTTTCTCCATTTACTATATTTGCACTAAGCCGCATGTGCATAAACAATGGACCCCCCCCCCTCCAAAAAAAAAAAGAAGGAGAAAAGAAAAAGAAAAAAGACAAAAGTAGTTGAAATGAGGAAAAGCAATCTATGACATACACGCTATAAAATGTTAGTACACATGACATATTTCTACATAGGTTTAGATTTGAACTATCATGCCAATGAACCTTCAAAACACAGTAAGGTTGCCTTAATGCGTCTTGCCACACACACACAGCTTTGCAGCAGGGAACTGAAGCATACATAAAAGGAAAAAGTACTTCAAATGATGCAAAGCAATCTATGAAATGAATACTACAAAGTGTTTGTTAGTACACATGAAATATTTCTACATATGTCTGGAATTGAACTCTCACACCAATAAACCTTCAGAATACAGTAAAGGTGCCTTACCCCTCTTTGCCACGTAAACAGCTTTGAAGCAAGGAACTGAAATCATTCTGCATGCAACCAACTGCAACATCATCTACAGTAATATAAACTCATACAACTGTTATTTGTACATTTATTCTGCTCTAACTCTCTTTCTCTTTACACTCCAACTCTATTGCAGTGTTCTCTTTTCTCCCTTTTCCCACTACACCATAGTAATTTACCTCCTCATTACACCTAAAACTCTCAACACATCTCTTCACCTAAATTCTCACCACCTCCACACCTCCGCTCACACCTACCCAACTTTCCTCTCACATAAATCTCCAACTCAGTAAACTCTACTCATCCCCATCATGTTCCTCACCATCTTCTCTACACCTACTTTTCTACTTCTCCTGACCCACTTCTTCTCTTATCACATCCCATTTAATCCCCTGCATTCTTCCCCTACCTCCACTCACTATACTCTAAACTTACAAACCCAGCACTCTTTTACCATATCTCCATCACTGTTTCTTACAATCAACTCACTCATTCCTAAAAGTAAAACCTCACCCACCCAATCAGTCCAAAAACAAATTTAAATATCACTACCACCTTCTCACTTCTCTTACTGTACTCTATCCCTACAAATCTACACCCCTTTCAGAAGACAGCCACCCTGAATCAGACCCTCTCTGCAACAACTCTTCTACTAACTGACCCACTCAACCCTACCTCCCATCACCCTAACTCCCCGTCTAAATGTTTAAACTTCCTCTTTCTTACCATTTGCAGCATTCTAAAGAAAATCAGTAAATTCGATGCACTGATAAACAAATAATCTCCTGATATAATAGCTCTCACAGAAACTTGGCTCAAACCTCACATCTTAGGCAAAGAATTCCTTGCCTCTGGCTACAACATCTTTCTTCTTGACTGGCACAATGAGAAAGGTGGAGGAGTTGCCTTAACATACTCTGAACACCTCAACCTGTATTCTATGGCCAACCCACCCCTTCTATTTCTCCATGCTGAACTATTAACTGTGAGCTGCAAACTACATGATTACAAAACACTATCCTTAGCTGCATTAAATATCCCCCCTGGTAACAATATCCCAGTATTAGAACACATTGTCTCCTGGTTCACACAATATGCACAATGAAACTATTCTCCTAGGGGATGTCAGCATCCATTGGCTATCCCTTACCTCCAACTCTGCCAGCTCTATCATCAAACTGCATGGCTTCTCACAACTTATCACCACCCAAACCCACTTTAACAAACCAACCAACATAGGCTATATCATAGACTGGATTCTTATGCATAAAAGAGACAATGCCTGGAAGTTGCGGATTAAGACTAAATCCCACATCCATTTCCAAACCTAATAAGAACTCTGCAACCTCATCAAAGAAGCAAGAAAAACTTTTACCTCAAACCCCAAACAACCCAACTTAGTAAGTCCCCAAAATTCTGGAACTCTATCAATTAAATTCTGCACCCAGGTAAACCTTCAGCACATAAACCCTGCCCAAATACACCCCCCCCCTTTGAAACTGTCACTATATTCAACTCCTACTTCATTAACATTATCTGTAAACTCATGCAAACCCATAACTCCTCCAACCATGCCATACCCCCCCTCTCCCTTAAACAACAACAACTCCTTCTCTTTGAAACCTGTTCCTATGTTCCACATAAAATACCTCCTACTTAGGCTAAAGCCATGCTCTCCATCTATGGACAACATACCTCCATTCTTCCTTAAATTATCTGCTAATTCCATAGCCTATCCCATCTCCACTCTCATAAACTATTCAATATGAATCAACTATAACCTCACTCTGGAAACAATTTTTACCATACCTATCCATAAGGGTGGTCACTCCATTGAGTTCTCTAACTACCAGTCCACAGCAAAATTGCCCCCCTCTCCAAAATACTCAAAACATGTGTACATAAAACAACTCATGGACTATTTATGCCAAGAACACCTACTCACTACCACCCAACATGGATTTTGTCCCAATCATGGCACTATTACTGCCTTCATTTCTTTCACTCACTCAGTCTCCCTAACTCATGTCTTGTCTCTTTATAGACCTCTCCAAAACATTTGATATTGGCTCACACCCCATACTACTTTCCAAACTCTCTGACCTCAACCCTTCCAGTATTACCATTTCTTCATTTTCTAGCTATCTTTCTAACAGACAGCAATCTGTTAAATGGCTCTCCTCACTCTCTCCCTTTCTCCCCATCAAAATGGGAGTTCCTCAAGAGCCTATTCTTGGTCTCTTACTATTTAATATCTTCACTAATTACCTCTATGCTTCCTGCCCATACTCCTCTCTCATACAATATGCTGATGACTCCACAGTCATCTCTCCCTCTCACCCTCTCTGACCTACAAACCCTCACCCGAAACTCCTTTCACTCTATCAAAAACTGTCTCTCTAAAAATTAAGTCATCCTTAATCCTAAAAATGCCAAATTTATTTTATTTCTCCCAAAATCTCGTACACATCTTAAACCTACTTTCTCCATTACTTCACTTAACAACACTGTCATAAATGCAGAAACTCACACCAAACTGCTTGGAGTCAACATCGATGGCCAACTGAAATTCAACCAGCATGTCCATCACTGCATAAAGAAAGCACACCAAAAACTAGGCTGACTTACAGAAATAACAAATTCCTTACAAAAGTCTCTATACTCTCGCTTGCCCATGCCTCCCTTCTCCCCGGTCTTCTCTACAGCTCACAGATATTAATTAACCTGCAAGTCTCCCTTCTAACAAAACTTGAATTCACCCTATAACTAAGTAGCTAGATTCACATCTAACCACACTCAAACACACATCATTGTCAATCCCTCAAACGTTTAAATTGGCTAGAGTTCCCCCACCAATTTCTTCTCTTTCAACTCCATATCATTCATTCCATCTTCAACATACCCTCAGCCTGTCCATCTATCACCACACTCATCTCCCTTTAAAATCTGTTGAGAGCCCTAAGAAGCTCTGACCAAAAACTCCAGGAAATCTACAAGCTTTAAAAATCTATAGGCCAAAATCTCTAGAGCTACTCTCCTGCCCCAGCCTGGAACAAACTACCCTTGCCCATCAGAAAAACACCTCATGCACATGAATTCAAAACAGCTTAAAAGAATACCTGCTAAATATAAATACCTGGACTTGTCATTGTAAAAAAGCCAGTCTTAACTTTCCTCCCTAAATATCACCACTCACTCCTATTTTTTATTTGTCTTCTGCTACCACTTTTCATAACCAGTCTACTACTGTCTCCCTAACACTTTCCATATCACAAGCTCATGCTGTCCAAACTGCTCCCTCAACTTCTACAACTATCCAGCTTACTGATGCTTTTTGTCCACCCTTACCTTTAGAAATGTATCTTACCAACCTGTTAACCATAATCTATCATGCATTTGAATTCATTTTTTTTTTATATTTTTTGATTGTGTGCACTTATTTCCTTTGGTACACTTGTGTAACCTATTTGAGTATCTAACTCTACTCACTTTGTATTGTTCTCATTAATGCTGCATATGTAACCTTGTTTGTATTTCTGTGGAGCTTTTCTCCCTCAGCCTCCACTGAAAAAAGGCTTTAGTTCAGTCAGACTTTCCTGGTCAACAAATGTCAAATAAATAAACATTTTATATATATATATATATATATAGATATATATATATATATATATATATATATATATATATATATATATATATTTCTGGATGTTTTGCACTAAGAGATCACACAATCTGCTTGCAGATATGCAGCTCTGTCTTACCTCTCTGCATTTATTGTTCTTTCTTCTCTCATCTGACCAGTAATCCGAGACATGCAGTCTGTAAGCCATTCTATATCATGTACTTAAAATGTGTGAGAATATTAAATGGCAACAATATAATATGCAGTTGTCAAAAAAGAAGGGGAGGTTGGATATTAATGAACAGAACCTGTGAATTCTGTGCTGCTTACTTACAATTCCAACCTTGACAAAATTACATCTAACACTTTGTATGTCTAGCCTGGCACACCCACTGGATGTAGGGCTGTTTGCATTGCTGTTGTGTTTATCTTCTCCCTACCAGTAATAATTTACAGTTGCAATCCATTAAAAATAAATACTGAGGGATTGTATGTAGTATGTTTACATCTGATACATGGAGTCAATTTGGGATTCAGCAATTCTAATGAGTTCACACCTCATTTGCATCTTCGCCATGATGATAGCCCTGAATCTACACCATAAAAAGACAACCATGTAGCTAGATAAACTAAAGGTGAGGAGACTTGTTTATGTGGAGAACACAGAAAAAAGGCTATTACTTTAGGATATATTTGCCCAGATGATTACTGAACTTGAGAAGGTATGCTTGCATTTTGTCAGTTGCATACTACATATGCTGAAATGCAATTATGAAAAATCTGTATAATAGTTTTATATATATATTTTTTATTTTATTTTTATTTTACATTTGTTGACTCAGATAGTCCAACCGGATACATGTCCATTTTCAGCAGAGGCCCTGGGAAAAAAGCTCCATTACATGCACATATACTGACAAAAATAATTACATATAATGTGCAGTTAGTATGCAAAAGTTTGGACAGCAGAAATTATACATACTCTCATGATTTAAATTTCTAACTAATAGACTAATACTCTCCTGATTTAAATTTCTAAGAAATAGATTAACAAGTTAGTACACCACTAAAGTAACAATTATTCAAAAGTTTGGACAGCAGAAATTATACATATTCTCATGAATTATATTTCTAAGTAATAGACTATTACTGTCATGAATTACATTTCTAAGTTATAGAATAGCAAGTTAGTACACCACTAAGGTAAAAAGGAAGATGAAGTAAGGACATCCTGATAGAGAGGAGGTAGTCAGGATGGAAACATGTACATAACCAGTGTGATGTAAAATACTGTTTTAGGCACTTTTTAAATTGAGTCAGAGAGGGTTCTAGTGTAAGGTTAGCAGAAAGAGAGTTCCAAATTTTACCTAGTTGGTGAATATATATATATATATATATATATGTGTGTGTGTATACATATATCTATATATATATATATATATATATATATATATATATATATATATATATATATAGGTCTACTTCATTTGCCCTAACTTCCGATTGACCGACACCCATTTGCCCGAGACCAAATGACCGAAATTTCATTTGACCGACACTTCATTTGACCGACAAGTATTATTGGCAAGAAAATGGGATATGTCCCCATCCTCACTGTAGTGCGACCCTTTATGCATGGATGGATGCATCTATCTATCTATCTATCTATCTATCTATCTATCTATCTATCTATCTATCTATCTATCTATCATCTATCTATCTATCTATCTATCTATCCATCTCTCTATCTATTTATCTGTCTGTCTACCTACTTATATTTATTTATCTTTATATTTCATACAACAGTCATATATTTTTCTTATTTATTTTATTTGCAGTTTGTTAGCCGGAAAGTCCATTGGGCTGAAAATGAGCCCATTTTCAATGGAGGCCTGGGGAGAAAAGCTCCGTATACAAATATTACAAAGCTAATATCAACAAAGTTAAGTATGATATAATTTTCAAAAACTACTAAAAACACAGTATTAAACACAAAATCAGTCAAAAATGCCTCGACCCTTATCATCATGTAAAACATATAGCTGACATCCACCCAGACCCATGCCCATCTCAGCATATTCAGACACTACGCAGCATATCCCCATCAGCTCTTTTATTGCTATCACTTCACCCACAGTCCCAACTGGCCCTCCTATAAACCATAACAATTTATAATGTATTTATAACAAATCCCTGAACTGCATGCATAGATAGCACTAGACACTCCAGACATCTTAGTTGCAAAAGAACACTGGCTCCTCCAGGAAATAAAAAATGAAGAAATTAACTCCCCAGGTTATAACATTAACAGATTATACAGATCCAACAAAAAAGCTGGCAATGTCACTTTTTTTCTATAAAAAATACACTAGATATCTCCACTCCTGACCACTGATCCTATCAACTTTTTCTAACTCAGAAATCCTACTAATCATGATAAAACTAAACACTCACAAGAATATCAAAATCATGGGCATATACATAACCCCACATACAAATGCTAAAACAATGGAAGATGTTATATGCTGGGCCTCTTCAAAAATTGTAGATTAGCAAACCAAACAATCTGAAAATCCAACCAATAATATGCATCTGTAAAAGTTAAACCAACTTATAACTACGCCAACCAGATGCAGTAAAGCTACAGTCTGACAATTAACAACCCTTGAGTGGATCTTAATATATTTTTCAAATAAAACATCACCCCATGGACATACCTCTCAACCTTTAGCACAAAAAATCTGGACAAAGCCTGACATAATGTGGGGACAAAGGCCCAAAGATAAGGACAGATTTTAAATATTGCTCTTATAAACTTAGAAAGTTACTAGAATAACAGGATTTGTCTTAGCATGAATTTTTCTGAAGGATATGAAGTCCGAAACACAAATTTATATCACTATTTAAAGACTTCACTCCTCAGATAATCTGATGAATTTTATTAATACTGTCAATATCCAGGACTGGCTCATGCTATTGGACTGCAGGACTGCAGCCCTCCCACCTAAAAAACAAATGAAAAATAAAGCTGAGAAACACAAAAACAAACAACGAAAATTCCCGGAAGTCTGCGCATGCGCGCACGCTCTAAAATACATGGGAACACACACTCAGACTGCTTTTGCAGCAGTCTAGACAGGGATCTTGGCCCCAAGATGCCCAGCCGTCTGTGCAGTGGTGACATCATGGAATGGAGGCACTTGGCTGGACCAATCACAAGGAATGGGGATGCTTGGCTGTTTGGGATGGACCAATCACAGCAAAGAGACTGTTTGGATATCAGCAGCAAGGTGAGTGAAGCAGTTGCCTAAGCTATCAGCAGCAAGGTAAGTGCGTGTACTAATTGCAAGGGAATAGGCTTGTCAGCAAGGTGTGTGTGTGTGTGTGTGTGTGTGTGTGTGTGTGTGTGTGTGTGTGTGTGTGTGTGTGTGTGTGTGTGTGTGTGTGTGTGTGTGTGAAATGCCCCAGTTACTATATACTGGTGACTAGAGCAAACTCATGGTGGTGTGGTAGGGAATACCTCAGGCTTGAACCCTGTACCTTGTCTGCAGGTGTTAAGGGCCTGATTTCCCTACCCACCACTATTTGTAACAAATTTGCAGATTTTTGCCTCATATTTGACCTGTACTGTTCCTCATAATATCTGTGGTTTCTAAATGTTTAAATGCTTAGTTATTTGATGGTCCAATGGTAGCATTGTTACCAGACAGCTACAGGTTCTCAGGTTTGATTCTTGGCTGGGGTGCCTTCTGTGTGGGGTCTGCATCTTCTCCGTGGGTTTGCTTTTGTGTCCTCCCATGTTACAAAGACATGTGTCTGCACTCTGCATTATTTCTTCCTGGGCCTCTGCTGAAAATTGTTTTTTTTTTGTTCCAAGTCAGACTGTCCTGGTTAACAAATGTTAAATAAAATTGACAGGCATTTGAATTTCAGACTTCAGGTTTCTGAATGTTGCATTCCTTAAATATGTGATGGTGCAGTGGTAGTGTTGTTGCCTTTCAGCTATAGGTTTTCTGGTTTGATTCTTGGTTGGGGTGTCTTTTGTGTGGAGTCTGCATCTCCTCTCTGTGTTTGTGTGGGTTTGCTCTGGTGTCCTGCAATTTTTCAAAGACATGTGTCTGCAGTATTTCTCCCTGGTCCTCTGCTGAAAATTGTTTTTGTTCCATCAGAAGTAAACTTGACAGGCATTTCTCCCTGGGCCTCTGCTGAAAATTTTTTTTGTTCTGTCAGAAGTAAAATTGACAGGCATTTGAATTTCAGAATTCGTATTCTTCAGAAAATACATAGTAACACAAAACCTTTTATTCTAGCAATATTCTAAGTTTATAAGATGAATATTTTAAATTTGTCCCTAATTTTGGTACTGTATTCCCCCATTATTGGCTTCGTCCAGGTTTTTTATGCTAAGATTGACAACTATGGCAAGAACTGAATATGTTTGAGGGCTGTATTCCCTCATTACTGGGTTTGTCCAGGTGTTTTGTGCTAAGAGGTTGACAACTATGGTGAGAAGTGAATTCACTAAATGATAGCCATTTAAGTTTCAGTCTTCCTCTCTTTCACAAAGCAGCTGATTTGGCGTAGTGGTATGTTGCTCTGACTGTTTTGCACAGTGACCTTGGCAGTAAAATGTATGGTGGTAACACAGCATTTTATTCTAGCAACTTTCCAAGATTATACAAACAATGTTTAATGTGTCCCTGGTTTTTGGGTTTTTGACCCCCCCCCCAATAAATTTTGGCTTTTTCCAGATTTGTTGTGCTGCAAAGTTGAGATGCAGTTTAGTATTGAGTAGATTTTACAAGGAGCTGAGAGCTGTAGGGGAAGAGAAGATTTGTGCTTCTTATGCTGAATTGGCTTGCATTGTTAATAGCACAACACGTTGTGTACTTGCTTTTGATGCAAAAGGCTGTGGGTTCTGCTCCCACAAGGCATGGATGCTGCCATAGTGAGAATGTCCTATTTGGCGAAGATACTAACCATGAGCCTGTTATCAGTTTGCCATCCATTTCCTATTGCAATATTACTAGCTTATCATTTTCTTTATGTAATATAGGCAATTCATTTGCTGCTGTACTGAGAATGTCCTCTGTGGCAAAGATACTAACTATGATTCTGTTATCAGTTTGCCATCCATTTCCTATTGCAATATTGCTAGCTTATCATTTTTTTAATGTAATATAAACAATTTATTCTTCAGGGGCAACAGACACTGTTTTTCGGTGAAACCATGAAATATAAAGGTGTTTGCTAGCAGCAACCTCTTCATTAGTTACATATTTCTTTAATGTGGAATTATTTAGATGACTTTTACTTCAGAGATTGTGCATATTTACTGATAATGGTGGACTGTAGAAGTTTGAGTAGACTTTTATGATGGAAATATTCTGAACTGGGCAGTTTTGTCATTATTGGTGCATGCGTTTTGTTTCATTGTTTACTGGAAAAATGTTCAAAACAATAAATTTAAAGCACCCTCTAACAACTGTACTGTATTGTACAAGGAATATAATTTAGTACAATGAGGAAGGTGTATCAAAAAGCACATGTATGTTTCATGTGCAATGGGCCTATGATTTGAAAACAGCCCAAAGTTAATCTTTATCTGCCACTGGCAAAATGTATTTTCTTTGAATGTGGGTTTCAATGCTGTTTCAATGAATGTGAGTTTCAAGGGCAGAGAAGTTTTAATGCTAAGTCTGTTTTCATCGTGAGACTGCATTGCTTTGTTTAGCAGATGTCTTAGTGTTTGTGCTGTAAAATGCAAAATAAAACCTTCAAATTAAGTCCAAATTATCATAGAAGTAAACCAGTATGCACATTAGTGTTTATGGTAAATGGAGTGAAACAGCCAAGTAATAGATCATTGGAATGGCTGCAGGGGGGAGGGCTCCATTCAACCATGATTTTGTGAGGGGGAAGGCCGGCAAACTCAAAGACAGCCCCAGCTGAACTATACTTCCCAGCTGTCCAGATTTTCACAGAATTAATAGATTTTTGCTTCTTATTTTTGGTTTGTTCCTCATAAAATTTGTAGTTTTCTGGCAAATCATTTAGGAATTAAGTCACTAAACAATGACACACTGAGTTTCAGACTTCATAACCTTCAGAAAAATGCATGCTAAAGTAAGACCTGTTATTCTATCAACTGTCTCAGTTTATACAAGAGCAAGTTTAGTACTGTTTATATGTTCCCCCAATATATTTGGCCTTGTCCAGATTTATTGCATTAACAGGTTGAGAGGTACATGCAAATAAATTGCTTTATAGAATTAGGCATAGCCAAACCTCTCAACTGTCCCCGATTTTGGCTCAAAATGTTGTTCTTCCTCTAATAATCTCTCCGCAAAATAGCAATTTTGGAAGAAAACATGGAGGGTTTACAATTAAGAAATAACTGTAATAATCAGAGTTATAGATTACTTTTATTTCAGAAATGCATGTAGATTATTTTATTTTGTCAGCTGCTCAAGTTAGCAGTACTAATATTAAAAAGTATCCCTTCTTTGACAGGTTCCCAGCTGTATTGTGTGGCTATTTTATATTTTTGCATCACATTTTTGGTCCTTTTTTCATAAAATTGTGGGGTTTTTTTGGCAAATTAATGGCAAATCATTAAAGACCGAAGTTAGAAAATAATGACAGACATTTGAGTTTCAGATTTCATACCCTTTAGAAAATTTATACTAATGCAAGACCTACTGTTCTATTATCTTTCTACGTTTATAAGAACAATATTTAAAAATTGCCCTTATTTTTGGGACTTTGTCCCACTTCTATGTATGGCTTTGTCCAAATTTCTTGCTCTGAGGTTGAGAGGTATGACAAATGTGTCAGGGCCATCACGATCAGCCAGAGACATTTCAAATTGTGACATACTTGTTGCACCCCCACTCCCTCATGTAGTGACTCTGGATGTGTCCAAGCAAGGCAAGGAGCAGTTATGTAGTGTAAATGTGCAGAGTATCCCCCATCCAAGGTAAACACAAGTACTACAGTGGCTTTTCATCTGTCCTTGATTTTGCAGAATGGTCTGTTTTCTGTCATATTTTTGTACTGTTGATTTATGCTTATTACTCAAAGTGCCTGTTGCTCTGTGTTTAAGTAGCAATGCTTTAAAGACCATCAGGTAAACTTGTCTGAGATCGTAAGATGCAAGTAAGCTTTAATAAGCATACTGTTAAAGAATTGCCAACATTGAAAGCCTTTCTGTTGTTGCCATGCAGAGAATACTTACATAACTAGATAATGTATAAGCCTTGGGTATTGAAATCCACATGACAGTATTTGTAATGAAGGACAGTATTACATTATTTTAAAAAGCTCATTACACTTGTTGGAGACTTCCAGTCATCTCTGAGGGCTTTACCTGTAAACTAAACAGAATGCCAATCATGTGTGGCCCATAACCTGTACAATAATCCTTTAAGCAATGTATCTTGAGCTTGTTTCTTGTTTGCTTTTCATTTTTTACTTTGATCATGTTTTCCCCATGAAACAAGTAGATAGTTGTCAGGCAGCAGGTCTTTTTTGGATAAGAAACATTTTTACAAGTGGGGGCATCACAGAGATTGCTACTTTTAGCATGTTACTTGGTACTTTAATAAAGCTGAATATAAATTATAATTAGAACTGCAGTGCAAGGAGAAGTGGTTTGAGTTGAGTGCTGCTTGTTTTTCTTATACTTGATTTTGACTGGCATTCCAGTAATGTATTTTAAAAAGTAATTTATTTTATCATGCCTCACAACCTTTTTGTTTCCATCTAGATATTAAGTAAGCTGTCATGCAGCCAATGCATTGAAATATTTTTATTCTTCTACACTTCATTTTGTCTTGATTGGACTCTCATAATGACGGTTTGGCCCCCAGGGAAGCATATTTAATTAAAGTTAGATTTTGTGGTTTTGAGCATAGCTCCTCCCTGTTCTAGTTGGCCACACCCCTTTCAATTGACCCCACCCATTCAGCTGTTTCCTGCAGCCCCCTTTGATTTGAAGTCACCAGCCACCACTGTCAATATCCACAAAAATCCTGAAAACCTGGTCTCCACCATATTTCTAGACTTATAAAAAATATTTGATACTGGCTCCCACCAGAAACTCATATATAACTCCCATCCATAGGGCTCACCAACTCTCCACTGCAATGGTGCCATAGCTACATCTCAAACAGAGCAGAAGAAGTGAAATAGAAAATGATTTCTCTACCTCTTTGCCTATAACTACTGGTGCCCCAAGGGGATCTATACTAAGCCCCCTACTTTCAACATACTCATCAATGTCTTCTACACTGCTACAAAAAATGCTACCTTAGTTCAATACACTGATAACCATAATCTGCTCTGCCAAATCACTCTCTAAACACCAAGACCTTGCAAAGCAATCCTTCTTATTGACTGAAACAAGGGTAAATAATTCACAACTACTATTAAATCTTAAAAAAAATGAAATTACTGCTCTTTACCACAAAACACGTCTGACTGTAAAACTGTATGCGATAGAAGTAGAATGTTGATAATGACTGGGGGCTGCAGGTAAAGTTATTAAAATATAGGTATATTAGAACAATCTATGAAAGACAAATGTCAATTTTTAGATCATAGGTAAGAAGTAGTTTGTGAACAATTAAAACAAGTTACCAGATTTTATTAGATGAAGTAGTTAGTTATTGCAGTCAACCTCTTTTGTTTGTAGAGTTATATATGTTTTGAACTCAGACACCAAATGACCAAAAAAGGCAGCCACCAACTCCAGAATGTGAACACAGTAATCAGCCATGAGTTGGTAATTCAAGAAGTAGTGTAAAACTGGTTTATTTAAACTTAAAAACTACATCATTAACCTTTCGTCCACCAACAAGAATGGACTTCTTCAGAATAACAAAGATCACAATGTGGTTTATATTGAGTTAATTGAAGGATTGTTAAACATTCTTAGCCAAAAACTATTCAAAAGCAGTTAACTTGTCCTGCTATTCCTGCATGTTTAAAGGTACTGTAAAAAAAAATGAGAAAGTTAAAGAATGAACTATTTAGTAATACTAGTTTATTCCAATAAGTCAAAAGGACTAATAAAATATTAGTATTTCTCAATCACACTACTTGATCCTGTTTAGCTTGCTACCATGGAAAAAATTATTTACACATAGAATATTTTGAATAGCAGAGAAGCATTTTAATATACCTTGGAAAAGCATTATATCTCTATTACATTCCTCTGTTATCTATTTTGTCACTTGGCACTGGCACATAGGAATAATTTCAGTGTGTAATTTTATTACCGTGAGCGGAATGGCAACATACATTCCAGGAGGCTAGGCATGGATGGAGAGGCTTGAGCAATCAAAGGTCAGCTCTCCCCTCTTGGGATTAGGTAAAAGGCTGCTCTAAAGATTGGCAAGCTTCCCTAATGGACATGAGTGTTTCAGCAATTAAGCAGAGTTGATTGTGAGGACATAAACACCTCTCATATATATGGACTTAAATAAAAAAAAAGATCCAAAATGTAACATAGAGTGGATTAAAACTGAATAATTTTTAAAGAAAAGGATGATGATTTTTTTTTCTCACCACTCAAGGATCAGACATTCAGGGGGATATAATTTTTGAAAACAAATCAGAAGCTGTGGATGAGAGGAAACAAAACAAAATGAAAACATTTTCTGTGCAAATTTTAACATGCACTGGTGACCATCTGCAGCAATATAACAGAATAAATGCTGTATTGGTGTGCAGGATAAATGTTCTGTTTATCAACCAGACACTGGTTTGATTACTGGCTCTGGTTCCTGTTGGAACTGGTATAGGGAAGGTGAGGAATGATGAGGTATTATCTACTTGCTTCTGTTTGGGGGAGGGTTGTGGAGCATGTTTCTGGGCACATATCTGTGAAGGACTGCGATCATATACTGGTTGCTGTCTGGAAAGGGGTTATTGCCTTTGATTACATCACACAGAGATTTGAATGAACATTGCATTGGATCACTGCACAGCTAACACCTTGAATGTTTCAGGCACATGTAATGAGAATGGCTTGATTTAATACAAAACCTGATCCCTACAGCATGGATGACAGCTCCTTTTCCTGATTTAGTTACCTATTGCCCAAGAGAACAAATGGATTATAAGGCTCTCACCAATGTGAATGAATTGGCTCACTGATGCCCAGTAGAGATTGTTAGTTTGCAGAATAATGAGTATGAAAAATCAAAATAAAGGGACAAGCACCACACAATCCACAGTGTATAAAAGTATCCCAAGAGCCCCTATTCTTGTAGCTAAAGACATGTTTAAGTTTGATTTATGCTACTTGTCTCCTACTGTTTCTCCAGCCTGATGGAGTAAAATATTACATTTTGCTTCTACTGCTTAATAGAGAAGTCTGCATCCATTTTAAAGAATTTGTGCATTGCTTATGCAGGTTGGATACATAAACAAAAAGGATATGAATGGAAAAGGAGTCCTTATTAAATTACTAGAGACACTGAACTAAGCTGATACTACCTTTTGGAACTTACTTTTAAAGCCTGCCTTGTTCAGTGCATGCTCTTCTTCTTTCAGCTTTTCCCAGTTAGGGGTCGCCACAGTGGATCACCTGTCCACTCATGATTGGCAGTGGAGTTTTACAGTGTCACTACTTTATAATTTTACATCTTGCTTGCTCCAAATGTGTTACTACATTTTGTCACCAATGCAGATCAATACTCACTGTTGACTAAGGATTATATAATTATATTTTTGGGTTGCACACAGTATACATGTGGGCCTTAACATCACACAGAAGAGCAGAAGCATTACCTCTGTGCTTATGGAATCTGTCTCCTTGCGGGTAGACACCTGCATTATGTTTGCTGTTGCCACTGCCATGTCACTCACCTTTTGATGAATGAATCTAGGTGTGGTCTAAGCACCAGATCCCTTCCTGCTCTGTAAGTATTAGAATCACTGCCCCAGTTGTTACACCATACTAGGGCTGCTGTGGCACAGGTGCATTACTAAATATGTCTTCTGTGAATGTCACTTACTCTGTAGTAACTGATTTAGATTATCCTTTTCTTTTAAAATTCTTTAATTGTTTAGAGCTGGAATGAATTCCTTAAATGAGTACATCATTAATGATTTGCCAAAGCACAAGTGTCTAGCGCAGTGTGTTAAATGCTATGTATAGGTCTCCCCTTAAAAGAGGCTACTAGCCTAGTGTGACTAACCCAATCAACCAAGAATAAATAAAATAAATAAATATGTAAAGGTAACACCTGATATGATCAGAGAGCTGTGTTCCCCATGTCAAAATCTAGATGATTTGCTTACTATTATTGGTCGTCAATCTCAACATTGTGATGATGATTGCACTTGTCTGATGAGATAAAAATATCAGGTGTACTGCAAATAGAACACATTTAGGAAAGGAAGTGTCCACTGTCAGTAAAGATTACCATGCCCTTGTTAAACATGATACTACCAATGACAACTTTGGAATTCAGGATACGAGTCGGAGAATTTAGAGCATGTAGATGACAACAATAAAAAGAATGATGGGAAGAAGGTCACAACAAATAACTATGAAGAAAAATCGATTCATATTTACAATGCAAAGACAATATAAGCTGAAAAGGACAATACTTTGTTATGTAACATACAGATTACAGGGAATGATAACATTGTTCAGTCACAGTTTACATAAAATGACATCATTTTTCCAACAGAGAAGGCAGTAGAAAATGGGAAAGGGGTAGGCAAAAAGCAAGAACTCAAAATCACTTTTGTAAGTATTGAAAAACATTATTGTAAGAAAAAAGAGGAGAAAAACTGAACTTGACAACATAGCTCAAGATGTGGAAGTAGAGAGACTGCTGCATGAGACTCGTATGCTTGTAAATGTAATAAACAATAATCCCTTTGAAAAAATCGAGAGCGAAGATAGAAGTGAGAGATTCTTCAGATCTGGTCAGAAATGATATACTAGCAGCTGGAGATTCAATTCTTAGAGGAACTGATATTTACATTTTCAGAGAGGATACCAAACATTGAATACTGTTATGTTTGCTACGAGAAAAAATATAGGCGTTAGGTACGGACTTGGAATGCCTTAATGTAAGGAAGTACGGAGCTGGTTTTATTCATGTTGGTTCAAATAATTTCATCTTCAAGGTCTGTTTAATTGTTAGTTGGGAACTTGCAGCCCTCTTAGATAGAATAGCTTGTACAGGTGTACTTTTCAAAAATTACATATAGAAGGTAGAGTCAAGACACCATGAACAAAAAGATTTTTGGGGTAAATATCTACAAGAAAAAATGCCCCCTTTTAAAAAGTGGAAATGTGTAGATTAACCAAATCGAATTTTGTGCATACATATTTAGACAGGATGAAGTGCACTTGTTAAGGCAAGGAAAATATTTTTTACAGCAGCTATATTACAATATTTGACTGACACAGGACAGGATTTTGCCAGGTCAGAAATTTAGTAGCTTGGAAATAACAATACGGGATATATCTGTACTGGTTATATGTGCCAGGAGCATTAGTGATAAAGTTTTGTATTGAAAAATTTGCAGCATGCCGTTATTGTTTGTAAAACATAGTTAAAGAAAAATTATTGGAAACCAGTTCTGTCATGATACAAATGTTTTACTGTAATAGACATTCTAACAAAAATCAGGGGATGGTGTTATAATAGGGATTAAGGATTGTAATGAGACCTTTAACTAATACATGTTTGATAATAACACCAATATTGTAGACTGTGTAACTGTGACAATAAAGACAACCCTGAAACATATAACAATTGTCTGAGTGAATTAACCACCAATGTAAAGTATTGATAACCTAGAGTTCTTCATATATTCTTTTTGCGTGAAACACATGAAGGCAAAATAATTGTGGCTGGGGACTTATATTTACCTAAAATAGACTAGAATAATATTGTTTCAGCAACATTAGTAAGGAAAATTTTACAACATATGTTCAGGAATAATAATTGCTTCAGATGGTAAAAAACAAAAAAAATGTTCTAAGCTTGTTTTCCACCTTTCCTGTTACTAGATTAGTCCAGCTACAGATTTGCTGTATCTACGACTGTTTTGTAAGTTTCTGAGTTTCCCAGACCTTTCTATGTTAGAAGGAAGCCTTCCAGTTTATCAGTGGGAGTGGTAAGCACTAGGTAGCCTATCTACCACAAGAGGCTTTGTTTCTGGCTTTGAAATTGTAGTTTATTGGCCCTTTGGGCAATTTTTCTATTCCTTTCAACTTTCTGGGTTAAAGTGGTAAACTATTACTGGTGCCAGAAAGTCTGTTCTTCAATTTTTCCCTTAGAACTTGCTAGTTCTCTTCTCTCTTGCACTTTAATTAGCTTATTCACCTAGCACTTCATCAGGCTTTTTGTAGCAAATATTGTAGCACACATAAGTGCTATCAGCACTAGACGTCTTATAAGGAAACAGCTCCAGTACTTAGTAATGATGGCCATCCCTCCTGGCATGCCTAAAGGTCAGTTCTCTGTGCTTTCTCCTATTAATCTGGTGAACTTGGGCATTCTGAGGCAGTGTAGCAACTGCCTCATGTACACAGACAACCCACTCCTCTTACCTCCCAACACTCAGACTTGTGAGAGATGGACTTATATATCCAAATTGGAAGTCATGCACTCTCCAGCCAAGACCGGAATATCCGGTCAAGAAGAAAAGGTCAACACCTGCACCACACCACATGGAACACATAGCCCTCCAGAACACCCACCATCACAGCCCTCACATAAAAATACAAACCACACACCCACCTTCATGGAGGGTCTCAATAGAAATCTACCCAAACAGCAGAGACCTCCAAGGCAGAAACAAACTCGACCACCACAACACAGCACAAACCACAATACACACAGCTCACCTACACAGTGTGCCCCTCAGCCTAAACCTCTAATGCAAAACAGCTTGCCAAATACAATAATCATAGATGACTCAATAGTGAGGCACACTGATGTCCCACTCACAAGGTTGAATAAGGAGAAGGTAACAATCAGCTGTCTATCAGGTACCAGAATCTGACACATAACACACGCACTGAGGCCATTCCACAGCAAGTACATGTAGGACTCTGTCATTGTCCATGTGAGTGTGAATGACTTGAGATGCACCTCCCTGGACTACATGAAAAGAGACATGGTGAAGCTTTCGGATTGTGTGGCCCAGGCAGGTATGACCCTAGCCCTGAGCAGCATCCTATAGTCACCCAGAATGATACCGCAGTACAAACAGAAAATGATTGACTTCAACAATTGGCTAGGTTTCTGGTGTCATTCTAAGGGGATCCAGCATCTGTCTGCTTGGGATGACATGATTGACGGACCTCGATGCTTTGCCAGAGATGGATTGCATCTGTCATCCCTGGGTTTCTGGGTACTGGCTAAGGCTGTTTCACCCCTATTGTGCCTTTTTTAGGTGATGTTCCAAAGACCAAATTACCACCGTAACAGCTGTAAATAAATGTAATCTGAGGTTCATGCTGCTCAACGCTAGAAGTCTAAATCTCAAGATACACTCGCTCAAAGCACTCCTCAAAATGGAGAACATTGACATTTGTGCTGTAATGGAGACCTGGTTTAAAGCAGCAGAAAGCACCCCTGCATTACCAGGCTATAACTCATTCCACACCTTTCAGCCTCAGAACATGGACCGAAGCTCCAAAAGTGGTGGTGCCTCCATATTCATAAAGGATATGCACACCTCCAGAATAGTAGCACAGCATAATGCATCTGAGATACTCCAGGTACAACTAACATTGGGTAAAACAGAAATTCAGGTCGTAGCCTGCTATATGTCCCCAACCATATCGCAAGACTCTCACTCCACATTCCTAAGCACCCTGGAAACTATTAAGATCCAACCAACACTCTCATACTAGGTGACTTTAACTACCCTTCCATGAACTGGGAAAGCTACTCATGCACCAATGCAATGGCCCAATGCTTCCTGGAATTCATCAGTTCCAATGCCCTGGACCAGTTCATTCTTACCCCCTCTAGACGAAGCAACATGCTTGACCTGGTTATTACTAACAAGGGCAACCGTTGCTCTACACTACTAGTCAATTCCTCCCTGGTTAGATCTGACCGCAAACTAATCACCATGGAAATCCACATCTCACCCACACCCCCAGCAAAGGTATTCCAATGAAAAACTTCTCCAAAGCTGACTTTGGACTCCTGAAAACAGAGGTGGCTGACTTCATGGCACCCATGCCAATGGAAAATAGACACATGACTGCTGAATCATACACCAATGCACTGTACTAACATGTACATAAATGCATGGAACTAGCCGTACCCAACAGAACCAAGATGCTCTCCTCTAAAAAAATGAAGCCAATCTGGTGGTCCCCTACCATTAATAAACTCTACAACAGAAGGAAGAAACTGTTGCAGAAAAAAGGTGAAGTCCCAAGACTGGAAAAATTCCCTTATTAACCTCAACAAAAAAATCGAGATCCCTCATCAAAACCTCCAAAGCCAGCTATGAAGGCAGAATTGTGGCAGACACAAAAAACAACCACAAAGTCTTCTATAATTATATCAAGAATCTCCATGGCAATACCCAGATTTGCTCTGAGTTACTGCAGAATGGTACCTCCTTTACTGAACTAACAGATATTGCCAACATACTGACCGAAAGATTCAGTGCCAACCTTACCCCCCCAAAGGACCAATCTCAATACAGGAGGAATGCCAGGCACCCAGCATTACTGCAGCATAGTTTAATGCTGCATTGTTCAAGGCCAAGAATACAGATTCCATGGGACCCGACAATATCCCCGGCTGTATTCTACATGAATTACAAAGTGAACTGGCAACACATCTGTGTGCCCTGTTCACTCACAGCCTCACCTCAACCTTTGTCCCTTCCAAATGGTGCACTGCTACAGTCATCCCTCTCCATAATAAAAGGAGCGACTACAGACCCTGGATATTACCGTCCCATTAGCCTGATGAGTCTGATGTGTAAGGTTATGGAGTGCATCATCATGGACCTAATTAACAAGGATATATGGAATCTCCAAACTCTAGATCCCACACAATTTGGTTTTGTGAAAGGTAGATCATGCCTGCTCAACCTGGTTGACTTCTTTGAGTCAGTCACCAGAGCTGTGGATGAGGGTAAGGCAGTTCATGCAGCTTACCTCGATCTGACCTCAGCCTTTGATACCATTCCTCACTCAGGAATTATTGATAAACTCATCAAACTAGGCATTAATCCCTATATCGTTTGGTGGGTTGCAAACTGGCTCACAGATAGAACCCACAATGTGAAAGTAGCAGATTCCAAGTCAGACTGATGACCAGTCATGGGTGGAGTCTGACAGGGATCGGTCCTGGGACCTCTCCTGTTTGGCATCTACTTCTCAGAAGTCCAGGCCAACATGGAGGGACTCTGGTTGACCAAGTTCACAGATGACTGTAAGCTGGGAGCCATTATTAATTCCCCGAGTGATCCAGACATCCTACAGAAAGGCCTCACTGAGACCAATGACTGGTGTCAAAACCATGGCATTAAGCTTAATGCAAAAAAAACGCATCATCATCCCCTTTGGGAAAAACTCAGTTCCCACTAATTACCACAGCGATGGGAAGCCCACTGAACACTGAAGGAGTTATAAGAGATCTGAGGACACAGGTTGACAGCAACCTCTCCTTCAACCACCACATTGCCACTGTGGTCAGAAATTCTTTCTCTGTGGCACATCTCATTACCAAGGGTTTTGCATCCAGGAAGAAAGAGGTCATCATTTCTCTTTTCTCTTCCCTCATTAGACCAATCGTAGAGTATAATGCCCCATTTGGCATGTACCTCACTAGACACCTGCAACAGCTGTAAAAGCACCTCAAAAAGAGGATTCTCAGCCTTAAACACATCTCCTACATAGAAAGACTCAAAAAACTCCAGCTATTCCCTGCCTCATATCATCTGCTAAGAGTCGATCTCTGTTTGATTTACAAAGTCATGTCTGACCCACCTCTGTTAAAAATGCTACATCTAAAGAAATCCCAATCCCTCCACACCACACACTCCAGAGACCTCAACCTCATTACCACAATCAACAGAACATACTGGAGGGACAGGTTAAAAACCCAGAGACTGCTCATGCTCTGGAATAGACTTCCCATAATGTCAAGCAGAGCACCTCACTGGCCCTCTTCAAGACAAATCTTGATGAGTGGATGGGAAATAGAAAGTTCACCCCAGGGATCACTCCAGTGGTTCTACTTGATAGAGGCACTGGGAATTGACATCGGGCAGCCTTATGCCAGCGCACGTCTATGGGCTAGGCTTGCTAAGGCTCCAGGGTCATTAGCCTAGCACACACCTATGAACTTATGGTAAAAGAGACTACTACCATAGGACAAATGCAGTTAGCTTATTGCATGAGATACAGGGTGCAAAAACACACAACATACATTTACAGTGCCTCTGGTAGGCAACAGCAATGCAGTGAAATTACTGCATAAGGTTTGGCATATGAAAATGGTTCAACTTGCGTTTAATTTTATAAACTATGCAGAGATAACTCAAGAATGTATTACAAAACTGCATAGATAATTTCTTCTGTAATAATTCAGGGGTAAAAAATAGTGCACTGAAGAAAATTTGCCAAGATGCATTGCTATTTATATTGAATAAATGTAGGAAATAATTAATTAATCAAATAATGCAGTGATATTGGACTAATGTATGAGACTGATGACCTTGTTTTAAAAAATAATGACATAATGGTGAACTCTGCAATATGTATACGTATGACTACATGTGTCTCTGTATATATATATATATATATATATATATATATATATATATATATATATATGTATATATATATATATATATATATATATATATATATATATATATATATATATATTTAGGGGCAATTTTGAAGTTCAAAATATTGAAATATTGCATTTCAGTATCTTGAGATGAGAAGAACGAAAGTGCAGTTGTTCAAAACTGTACTATGTTGAATCTGAGAATGTCGAATATACGATAAGTATTTCCCGGTGTGTGTGTGTGTGTGTGTGTGTGTGTGTGTGTGTGTGTGTGTGTGTGTGTGTGTGTGTGTGCGCGTGCGTGTGCGTGCGTGTGCTTGTGCGTGTGTGTGCGTGTGCGTGTGTGCGTGTGTGCGTGTGTGTGTGTGTGTGTGTGTGTGTGTGTGTGTGTGTGTGTGTGTAGTGTACTGTGTCTTTAAGAAGTAGTGGTGTCTGGGTGTTGAAGATGGTGATTAGTGTGCGTTTATGTTCAGAGATGTAGGTAAGTGTGTAGTATTTCAGGATGTAGGGTAGGGATGTATTTTGTAATGTTTTTAAATATTGTAGATATAGTTTAGGGTAGGTAGGTAAGGGTGTGTGTGTGCATTGGTGTTGAGAATGGCGATTGTTTTACATGTGTGATGTGTGTATAATGAGAGTGTAGGGTTAGTAAAGGTAGGTATGTTGCTGATTTTGTGTTAGTGCAACCTCAGAGTTGATTTATATAAGTAGGGGGATATATGGGGCACAGCCCCCCAATTGGAGGGTGCAGGGGAGCTTCCCCCCTGCTTAAACATAGAGTAGTGTATTTTGTTATTTAATTTCTTTTTTGTTATTGTATGTTTTTATGTCAGGGGAGGGTTCGGTGTTCTGAATTTCAGCATTTTGAGATTTCGTGGTTCTGGAGTTTCATTCTTCTGGTCTTGAGATACTGAAATTCAATATTTGAGTATTTTGAACATCAAAAGTGAATATATATATATATATATATATATATATATATATATATATATATATATGTAATAACTTCATGAGATACTTTATAACAACTGATTTCTAGTCACTCAAAAGGACTCTTTCTCTATTCCAAAATAAATATTATTAATATTTTGATAGACTGTGATTGTAGAGCTTTTCCCCTGGGCCTCTACTAAAAATGGACACTTTTTGGCTCATTCACACTTTCCCAGTAAACAAATGTCAAATAAATAAAATATTTAAGCAATTACAATAAGAATCATGGTGCATTCCCTATACAGATATTGTAAACATGCTTAGAGGTAACTACCTCACACAATTCTGATCTTTTTTTTTCTTTTTTATAATTGCTTAAATTATTCACATCTTGCTTGTCCAGCATCATTGACATTACTTCAAATTATTTACATATATGTTATACCTGACCATCCCTGCTTTTTACTCTCATGCTCTATTTTTTTAGTTTCCCAGCCCTTTGATTATCTGCTAGTTTATTATTATTATTATTATTATTATTATTATTATTGTTATTATTATTATTATTATTATTATTGCTTTCTTACACTCAATATATGTTCTTATAAAACAGCATTGCTGCATGCACACAGTTGCTCTTTATATCACTGCATAAATGTTTGCTACTTCTTCATACATAAATATATTGGGTCTATATTGATACATCTAAAATCACTTACTCTAAATCCAATACATCTAAAACCATTTTAGCTGAAACTCCAAACATTAAAAATAAATAATACAAACATACATACATACTTAAATAAATGGGTGGAAATAAATAAATAAATCAATAAAACATTGTTTTTGCAGAGGGAAGCCTCAGTGCACTCTATAAGCCCCCTGCTAGTTATAACTTAAAACCTCCAAATCTCACAACAGTGTGGAAATAGCAAATTCTTATAACCCGTGGACCATTGTGTGAGATCTTGCAAAAATCACCTGCATTTTAGCATATTTATAGCTGTGTAAGTGAGTCTCACATTTACTTATACTAGTATCACAAAACTAAATGTACATAGTAATAAAATGCATTACTCTATGAAACAAGCATTGATGTAATACTTAAAAATCCAAAATTACAGAAACTGCATTTAGAACTAATGAGTTTAGAACAAGCTTATTTAGACCAAATGAATACACTCTAAATTTAGACCAAATTAATTTATAAATGTATGCACAGAAGCCTGTGTGTATGTATGCATGGATATATATATATATATATATATATATATATATATATATATATATATATATATATATATATATATATACATATACATATATATATATATATATATATATATATATATATATATATATATAGATATACACACACACACATACATATGGATCTACGTCATATGGTCGACATTTTAGAACGTCAAAGACCATATGGCCGAGATCATATGACCACCATTCAAAATGTAGACCATTGAAAACAAATACACAACAAAATCTTACCTTCATGTTCCACCCCCCACACCCCCTGGAGCTTAAATATACCAACTCCAGGATTGCACTATAGTGTGGAAGATGGAAATCTTTCCATTCCACACTGTACGAAGATGCCGGTTCCGCATGGTCGACGGGGACCCATCTATATATATATATATATATATATATATATATATATATATATGTATATATATATACACACACACACGCACACACACACACACACACACACACATACACACACACACACACACACACACACATAAATATATATATATATATATATATATATATATATATATATATATATATATGTATATATGGGATCCGTATGGATCACCGAATGGCAACATAACCGAAACAGATTCGGCCGGGCATACTTGCGCGAAAGTACTTTTCACCAAAAGGCACTTTCGCGTAAGTATGCCTGTTGTGGAGATCGCACTACAGTGGGGATAAGGGATAATTCCCTTTTCCCATCTGTAGTGCGACCTCAGAGTGGGAATATTTAAGTAGGGGGTGTGAGGGGTGCAGGGGGGCCTGCAAAAATGTAAAAGTAATGTTTTTTTTTTTTTTTTTTTTTTAAACACACTTTAACGAAAGCGCTTTTTCGGTGAAAGTGCTTTTGTTAAAGTGTGCTCAGTGATTGTGGATTTGGACTATTGAACTTTCGTTCAATAGTCCTAGATATATATATATATATATATATATATATATATATATATATATATATATATATATATATGCATATATATATATATATATCTATATATCTATCTATATATATATATATATATATATATATATATATATATATATATATATATATATATATATACATATACATAACAGATGGGGGTCCGGAAGGTTTGGATGAACATACAAATACATTAGAGAGAAGGTACACTTTTGGTCAAACATCTGAATGTTCAAATTGAGTCTGGATAGGATTATACCATTTCAGATCGGCAGCTTTTTCATGGTGGTTGTGGGATCATGGATTTTGTATATTTACGAAAGAGGTATGAAGATGGTGCCCCATTTGTCAGGGTATTTGAAACAAGTTTTTGTTGTTGTAAATGTAATTTAGTGTTTTGTGTGGTTTGGTGGGGGGTTATTCGGTTATTTTTTCTTTATTTTTTAGTGTTTTAGGAAAGCATTTTGTGTTTGTTATGGGATAATGTTTCAGTTTTTTAATTATGGAGGATCATAAGTCAAATTGTTTGCAGCCTTTTTGGAATCTGTTTTTTTTTTTCAATTATGCATGAATGAACTTTTTAATGCTTGACCATTCATTTTATATAATACATGCATACAAACGTACGCACACATATCAATCTTTAATTACATTCACTCTAATTATTACAGTCACTTTCACATACGAACAGATTACTCCAAAGTCAACATAGGTATATCCATCATAGTTAGACTACTAGTCCATTGCAAGCAAATATTTTGCATTGACAAATATTTGTTTCAACTTGATGCATGTGCAGTGATAGACAAAACTATGCCATCCATTAAATGGCACACCAATGTGCAAACAAGATGTGAGCTATGGCACTATTTCAAAACTAAGCAGTAGTGCAAAACCTGGCAATCTTAGAAATAGCACAGCATTAATTTTGTTTCTTTCTTGGTCTAATAGTTATGTTCCATAGTCAAACAGTACTGTTAACAGAGAGAAAATTAAATCATTTAACTAAAGAAAATATTTTTATTTCTTTAAAAGTGCAAAGTTTTTCTAGTATTTTGTACTTAAGGAGAGATAGAAATTAATATACAGAGGATTAGAGTTACATTCATTACTTTGAAATGGAAAATCTTTACTATCTGCATTTTAAATATGGAGTTTCATCTATTTTTATAAAGCATGCCTATTTCATGAGAATCGTCACATGGCAGTTCATCTAAGGTCTGTTATTTTTCAGTGAATTACACAGAAATTCCAATCCATATCTTGGCCATCGGTCTTCTTAATTTCTCTCAGCCATTTTTTTAAATGTTTTACATATCTAAATAACTTGTTTAATTTTATGAAATGTGGAAGGTTCATTTCCTGTTCCAAGAAAATATCTTCTTAGTAACATAAATTATAAAAAAATGATGAAAGCTGGACATTATTGGACAAAGTAAAGCTGTTGAGTGCATATTCCAAAGTATCCCTATTTACTGACAAAATAAAAAAATGAAAGGTATTAAATCATCCATAAATATTTTGCAATTATAGAATAAGAGGTAATAGAAAACCTACTGATTAAATGTGTAAACCTGCGTGGGTATAAGCCTGTGTAACTATTCAATATGGTTAATTGCCTTGTTAGCCAGCTGCAAATACATTGAATTATTTTGGTCAACTAGTGGGATAGTCAACACAGGACAGTAAATTTGAGTTTATGTGAAGAACAGTTGTGATATGGGAGTATCTGCTTTTCCACATTTCTTTGCGATTTTAGGCTTAGTATATACAAACTGATACAAGTGCAGGAGATGCAGTACTTGACATGGGATGCTGCAGGTATGCCTGCCCAACCTGCTAAACACTGTACTCTTTAGTTTGTAGGTTTACAAACATGGACGTTGCTGGTGTGGTGTCCAGGATTTATGTAATTGCTGTTAATTATAAATGCAATGATGAAACAGACTTTGGTGGACGTTTAACTCAGTCATTACACATATAATCAAACCTATATATAGATAGTAACTCCCAGAATGTGAGCTTTGCCACCTCTTTGTTAGCCTTGGGTTAATGCAGCTTCTCATTTAATATCAGCAGATTGTGACAATGGATACATGCTATGCCCCTGTTGACCAAACAGTAATCCAAGTGTGGACAAAATATGGCCTACCGATATCTCATTATGGTTATATCAATACATTGCCATGAAGAGATAAAAACACCCTCAATGAACAGACATTAGCAACAGTAGCAATATCTTTTACAGTACAAAGAAAGCCACCTTCTCATTAAACCTCAGTACTGCAACTAATAAAAAAATACTTTTAATCATGTATTAATTTGTGAGGGGGTTGTCAAATTAGTTACTTATCATTAACATGAAAATAAAAAAAAATCCTTGAACAAAAACTTTTCCCAACTTGGAAAGGAGGAACTGGTTATATTACTCACTGGAACACCATGTAATGAAGGACAGGTGGAAATAAAAGAGTCTGGTCTGGTGGATGAGGAATATCCTCTCGCATGGAG